>NC_143507.1:31561439-31864469 GCF_051622355.1 Phaseolus vulgaris
ATAAAATATGCGAGGAATAGATATTTAAGAGACTTTCTTAATGATTTTATATGCGAGAAATCGATATGAATGAATTTTATACAAACATCAATATCAATCAAAGATAGAATATTATTATGCTTTTCAAAATACAAAAGAGTGAGAAGGATGAACCTCAATCCCAATTTTCCCAATTGAACCAACCAACTCTTTACTTTGGTTTATTTACAATTCTTGCAATCTCACATACAACAAACATCCAACAAACTTTAATTATTGTTTTCTATTTAGTGAATATTTTAATTGAGAATTCAACTATTTCTTTTGGGTTTGATATTCATCCTTAGGAATAAATTATTACTTTTGATATGGTACACTTGTCGTAAAATAGTCATCAGTCATCAATGTGTTTTGTCTTACCATATTGAACATGATCTTTGGTCAAACATATTTCACTCAAACTATCGTAGAAAATAATTATCTTCAATGAAGCATACCCCTGAATTGCTCATCTAACACTTCAACCATATCCCCTCCTTAGCCACTTCAACCAACATCATATACTCCACTTCAATGGTCAATAAGGTCAATATTAGTTGGAGATTAGTTGTCCAACTAACCAAAACGCATACTCCATAATGATTTGTCTAATGACCAAGTATGCAATATAGTCATAATCAAATAACCCTTTTAGAGTACTTTGTGATTCACCATTGAAGAAAGTTCAATTGTCTCTAGCTCCCTTTAGGGATCTCATGATCCACTTCACATTTTGCTAATGCTCCTTCTTAGGTTTTCTCACATACCTACTCACCAGAGTAACTATTTGGGTAAGGTTTGGTCTAGTGTACACCATCACATACATCGGACTCCCTACTACACTAGCACAAGAAACAGGAAACATGTATTCCTTCTCCTTATTAGATTTAGCAGTATTGAGCTATAAAAAATGTATAGATGTTGTCAAATGTGTGCTCATGTCTTTCGCATGTTCCATTTTAAAATGTATCAATACTTGTTAGATGTACTTCTTTTAACACATAAAAGCTTATTTTAAGATCAATATTTCTTTATCTTCATCCCTAAATTCACCTCAATTGCACCCATATTCTTCATATTGAATTCACTATCAAGTACTAACTTCAACCTTCTGATATTATCTCAGTCTTGTGATGCAATCAATATGTTGTCTACATACAACAACAGGTAGAAGAACTCAACATTGTTTACCATGTTATGATGGATGGAAGAATCATAAGGACTTATGTTGCACCTCCAAGATACGATGAACTAATTAAACCACTTATACCATTATCTAGGTGATTGTTTCATTTCTTACAAAGAACTCTTCAATTTACACACAATCCTCCTTATCCTCTTTTTCAAAACCCTATGAATTGTTCAAAGTACATGTCTTGACTTGCCACAATAGCAAGCAAGACCCTAGTGGACGTATGCTTAACTACCAAATGGAAAATCTCATTATAATCAACATTGTCCTTCCTATTATAGCCATTGGCTACCATAATAACTTTGAATCAAACAAACTTTGTAATTACTTCACACTATGTTATAGGATCAGATGAATTTCTTAATGTGGATATTTTAGCAGGTGGACTATCATTAGTCTTTCTTCTCAACATGCACACATTACTACCAAATGTAGCAATTTTTAACATATGTGCTTCATCAAATAACCTATTGTCAAATCCAAATGCTTAAATAGATACATTATTGCCAAACACTCTAATAATTTTCTTCTTGAAGATCTATTTGTAACCAACAATATTCTTTCCTCTAGGTGGTCTTACCAGCTTTAAGTCTCATTCTCTATAACAATTCCATCTATTCATGCATGGTGAGTTTCCATTACTCGCCCTCAACACAAGAAATTTCCTCAAAACATAGTAAGTTCATACAACTCTACAACCTCCTTTGTAGTTAGTGCATAGCCCATAAACATTACCTTCTTAGATCTGGTTCAAACTTACCATTATATACATAGTAGTAAGCAAGACATCAAATACCCTCAATGCTAAGAAATTTTTTAGCTTGTCCAACCATACCTTAACTGGATTTTTGAACATAATAATCGTAGATAGAAAACAATTCACCAAATAACATGTTATGCTCACAACCTTTCCCCAATAGTGTTTATTCAAACCAAAGTACGACAACATATTTTTTCCTCTCCAACAAGGTCTTATTTATCCTTTTGAAGACTCCATTTTTTTATGGAATAGGATGAAAAATCAAATGTCTTGTTATGTTTTTATCTCTATTGATGCAATCCTAGCTTGCATCCTTGCTCTGCTTTGTATTTTGTTGTCTTTGAATGAATTGATGGATGCAAAATAAAGCTCAAATGGAGGAAGGAATCATCTTATGGATAATGAATTTGGATTGTGGAAATAGAATTTTACAAGATGTGAGGTCAATTTCTAAAAGTTTCTAAGCTAGACACTCCAAAGTGCTAACAAAGAGTGACATAGAAGACAAGTGAAGTTGAATTTTTGAACCATTTCATTAGTCTAATCCAAGCTCTGATACCAAATGGTGGAGTTCTCCTTGTCTACTAGATGAATTCTTCAGTTGAAATGAGTTGAGAATGGATTTGAATGGAAGCGAAAGTAATGAAGATCAAATGGATGGATAATCCATGAGTAATGGAAGGAAAATTGTGCTAGGAAGGAGATTAGGTCAACCTTCTAGCTATTTTCCTAAGCTTCTCAACTAATAGAGTGAGAGTAAGAGATAAGAGAAACTAAGAGAGGAATGGAAACACAAATTTAGCAGTAATTCAATACTCATTCATGGTCTCCCAAGCTAATAATACAATGTCCAAAAATCTTATTCTACTTAGCCTAAAATACAAGGGTCAGTCAAAATAAATTATAAACTACTCTATACTATTTTTACAAATAGTGGTCTTGTACTCTTGATGCTTAAAACATCTTATAGATTGATCTTCTTCTAAGTTGAACTTGGGCTCAAATGCCTTATAGAAGGCCCAAACAAGCCCAATTAGGCCCAAAGTCCTAGTAAACTCTTGATCAAGTCTCTAACTCTGTGACCTCTTTATTCTTGACTACAATCTCTTAAATGGGTTTTCATCATCTACAGTAGTCATTAAACTTCATAAAATAGAATTTCAAATTGTTAGCCTTTAGACGCTTGACCATTTTCTTGATTTGGTTAAGCATTGGGAATGCCAAATGCTTAAACTTCTTGTAGAGCTCTAATTATTGCTTTATTATGAATTTTCATGTGAACCTTGATTAATCATTGATGATTTAGAGAAAGTAGCTCACATCTCCCAATGATGGATTTTTAAAATGATGAAACTTCCAAGATGGCCTTTGCCTTGTGCAACCCTATACGAAAGTGATGCATGTGATGATTTTTAAACACACAATGTTCACAAAACGAAAAAAAAATCACCTTTTAGTCCTCTAGTAGACCTCATTTGAACAAGATGTGGAAAATAACTTAAAAATTGTGTTGTAGAAAAATTGAAATTTAAACAATTTTTTTTACATTTGTTGTATTTGAAAAGATGTCAAAAAGCTCTTTTACATTAGGTGACAACATAACTGACGTAAAATACCTATTTTATCTTAGTTCAAATACAACAAATGTAAAAAAGGCATTTTAAACCCTTTTAAAGTGTTATTGCTCATTTCCCTCTCTTTGCTTAAATATTCTCTTTAGATTTTTCTTTGCACCACAACAATACAATGCTACAACAACTACCATACACCTACCTACGCAATACATTGTGCAACCTCTCATAGCTAGTTATCCTTGTTCCACATCGAGTGAAGACCTTGTTGTTATGAGTGAGTCTGACGATTCCCCATTCATTCGTTGCTTCACCCCATCTGCACAAACCTTTGAACATGTTGTAGTGTGAATGCCTTGTCATTCCTACTCCATATTCTTGGAGGGAGGACCTTCATATAAGGCTTTTCTTTAGATCCAAAACATACGTATTGTTTGTCAACGTATGAATGATATCATCATGCATCCTTACCATGCAAAGCATATTTTCAACCGTCTTGCAAGCATTATTGCTCATCAAAATCACATCATATTGGTTAACGAGAATATCCAACACCATATCACCATATGACTACAATTTCTAAGCAATAACTGCCAATTGATCCTATTTTCCAATCTTGGACAAATCTCATTGCCAATGTTTCAGTTGTTTGCAATATTTTCAAATATCTTTAAGATCAAGCTTTGTCTTCTTCAACCTCTTGAAATTTTTGTATGTCTTAAAGACCATTAACCCATAATATCATGCATCATCTACACTCTTAGATGCTTTAAGGAAAAGTTCCTTTTCGTAGTGGCTATACTTAACATCCTCAAGTATTATGCAATCTTTCTCTACACTTAAAGAACTTACAAACTTCTCGTAAGATGCAAGAGAGAGTCTAACAAAATCATCATTGTGTCTTCATCATCTACCTTGATCTCAATGTCTCAAAGCTCCATCAAGATTGAATTGAACTCACCAAGACGAGTATTGAGTGTCATATCCTCCTTCATACGAAGTTCTAACAACATTCTCTTCAATATAAGCTTGTTGCAAATTGACATTATCATGAAAAACTTCTCCAACTTCAATTACAGGGCTATTAAGATCTTCTACTCCACAACTTTATTAAAAACCTTACTTGATAAAATATATATATATATATATATATATATATATATATATATATATTCAATGAGTTTTTTCTTTCATATACTTCAGAATATGCATCTCTTTATGTTCGAAGTGCTTCCAGAAAGTGATGTCCACATCCCTTGCTGTTTAAGCAAGACTTTTATATTGATTTTTCATAAATTCCTCTATTCATACACTCCTAAGCAAAGAAACATTAACAATTAAAAAATTCCTAGAATTTGATTTTATAGAATTATATTTCTTATTTTTAGACTTTTAAAATTAAAGTTGCTTTTAAAGAGGTTAATTTTTCAAATTTATACTTTGTAGTATAACTTATTTGAATTTTCTTTTTATAAAAATTAAATTTATTTGTACTAATATTTTATTATATAATTTTATTTAGATTATACTTTAAAATCAAATGTTCATTTGAGGTTATAATTAAAAAAATAATTTTAAAAAGTTTTAGTTGACTTTTTTAAAAATAGTATTATTGAATACCTGCATTACAATCACTATAAGAAATTATAGTTTTAGTGATATGCATATTCATCACTATCACTAAATGTTATGTTATAATTATTGTTATACTTATTAGTATGATTATCAATATTAATATAATTAATAATATAAAAATTACTAATAATATTCATACATTTAATATCATTTATATTATTAATTTCATTAATATTATTATTATTCATATTAGACATCTCACGAAAACAACGGCTTCAATTTTAGATATTCACAAACATACAAACATGAGTTTTTTAGTAATATTGAGGAGAGGTGTAATCCTAGAGTTACATATGTGATGGATCCATATTATTTAATTATCTTATTTTATTTAACAATAAGCATTGATTATATATTAACTTAAATATAATTATATTTATATTTTATTATTTATTTAAATATATTATAAGGTCCACAATAAAATAATAATTTTAATTGTATATTATATATTATGATGTTAATTACAAACTTCACTGCATATTTTTGTAAGACAACATTGACAACATTGATAAACTTAATTTCAAAGAGAATAATTGCCTTTTTCTCATAATAAGCCTAAATACTAACATCTTATTCGTATCTTAACTTGAGATATTTGAAAATATACCTTATTTCAACATATGTGGAGAACAATACATGATAACTGATTTAGTTATAACTTATATCTTTCAACATGTGTAGAGAACAATACATGATAACTGATTTAGTTATAACTAACTAAATTATAAGTTTCAAACTTATTTTTGAATATTTTAACCAGTTATAACTAAAAGCCTACAAATAGAGATTGATTCATTATCCTCTATATTTATGCATTTATACATAATAACAAACTTTGTACTTAATCATTTATATTTTATAATTATATTTATTTTTAGAAAGAAATAAAATTTGAATAAATAGTACAAGTCTATATCATTTATAAAGTATGAAGAAAAAAGAAGAACATAGTCAAATAAAAATAGTGTTAAATTGAAAAGAAAAGATAAAAAAAAATTGTTGAACGATGAATTATGTACTTTTAATTATTTATTCTATAATTTTATGAATTCTGATTATATGTTTTCTTTTTCACTTTAACACATTAGTTGTATAATTTCTTAAATTGTTAATGTATCGGTCGGTGCTAGACGAGTCAGTCACTCGATCTTAGTGACCGACCTATTGTGTCAAATGAAGTATTGTAATTGTAAAGTGACACAATGAAGGTAAAATTGTCTCTTTAATAAAAGATTATGGGTTCAAATTTAAAATAGACAAAATTTAATATTTTTTCACAATTACTAGTGATATAATAATAATGAAGTTGGTATTATATGATATTTTATATTAAATAATCATTATTAATTTATAAAAGTTCAATAAATTTTTTATTAATTATATTTTTATTGAAAGAAAAATAAATTTATCATATGGTATTTTACATTAATAAATAATTATTTATAACATGTATATTTTTTATTTTTAATAAAAATTTAGTGACAACTTAAAAATAGTCACAAGTAATATACAAATAGTGATAACTTTAAATATAGTCACAAGTAATATACAAATAGTAACAACTTAAAATATAGTAACAACTAATATACAAATAGTTACAATTTAAAATTTAATCACAACTAATATACAAATAGTGACAAATTTTATATATAACACTATTAATTGCATTATCACAAAATAAAAATAATATTGACTTATGAAAAATAAGATCATACATTTAAATATAAAATAACATAAATTTAATAGTTTTTTTCGTAACAATGAATTTATGACATATTATTGATATAAACATTGTGATAATTATAAAGTGGTATAGTGAAAATAATGAATTTTTTTCTTTCAAGGGTTTTTGAGTTCAAATCTAAAGTAAAACAATTATTTTTTAACTTTTTGTGACAAATTAAAAAAATAGTCATAATTTTTATACTTATCACTATTAATTATATTATCATAAAATGAAAATAATGTTAGACATATTATAAGAGACCAATAATTAATAATTTATCATTGATAAAAATAACTATTAATTTATAAATATTTAATAAATTTATATTAATTATATTCTTATTATAAAAAAATATTATATATTTTATTTATGATGTGTTCTTGACCTTTTAATATAGTTATTGTGATATTTCTTAATTTTGTCACTATTATAAATAACATCTGTGACAAATAAAATGAGTAGTCACAAATAATAGATAAATAGTGACAAATTTGATCTTTATCACTAATTTTAATATATTTATTGTGATATTTTTTTGTTTTGTCACTATTATACACAATATTAGTGACAATAAAAAAAAATAATCACAAATAATATATATAAATAGTGACAAATCTTATATTTATCATTAATCTTTTGTCATTAAAACTAATTTTTGTTGTAGTGAATAAAAAAAACCTAAAATATTTTTATGTAAACACGTAACAAATAATAAGACAAATTATTTTAAATAGGATAAGTAACAATACGTATTACTCATACTTTGCCGAACTCAATCTGATCATTTTTTTTTATCAGTTAAAAATGAATTAAATTAAAAAAAACTATTTTTTTTAGAAATGCTTCAACTTTTATAATAAAGTCACCTATAACCTCTCACCTATATTTAATTTTTTTTTTTATAAAAAGATCATTCACCGAATGATATAAGTAAACAGACCCTACAAAAAAACCAAACTAGATTACATACAACTATTAGAAAAACCACAGAAAAACAGCTTCATGATAACTCTTTCATTTGGATTCATCCTTACAAAGGTTTATCATTCTTCATTTTGAAACTCCATGTCTCTTCAAAAATATAAGACTTCGTTAAAATCATGTTGATTAACATGAAAAACATAAGTTAAGATGACTTCTAGATTTTCCTTTTATTCCACCTAAACAGGTTTTTAGGGGTGCTCTTGAAGGGCACTACTTCAATTCAAATCCATGAACATGGAGCACCACGAAAATAATTGATTTAGTACACGTTCCAATGGTTACATTAAAACTATAAGTTCAACTTGTCATTTTGTCTTATACTTGTCATTAAAACTTTAGTATGCAATGTAAAAAAAGTGATATGAATGTATAGAGATTAATAATTATATGTAGTTGATTCATTGAAGGAGGTTCCACAATTATCCTTAGTAAGTTTTGTTTTCTTTAAGACTAATTTCACTCCTAAATTTGGTTATGAACATTTAAAACACGGTATATATCTATATATATAGTTACATACAATTAATTAGGGAAATAATATTGAAATTTTGATAATTGAAAACAATAACCCTTTTTTTCCATTTAGTCAATATAATTCTATTACTAATTATATACTATTAAAAGAAGAAAAAGATACCAAAAATAATGTTTTAACAAATAAGTATAGTTTACAAAAGTTAGTACATGTTTTTTTTTTTTAGAAAACATAAAAACTAGGGAGGAAAGCCTCTTACAATGAAATCAAATACACTTGCAAATTACGGTTGTCATGGAACTTCAATTGTTTTAGAGCCGAAAAAAGAAACCAATTTTTAGAGACCAAAATAATTAGTTGCAATAGTAACTCAATTAGATACCATTTTAAAAACTAAAAAAACTTTGATTTCTAATTAGTTTCTATTATTGTTAAATAGTTTCTAAATTGGTATCCAATTAGCAACCAAGGTTTTAACTACCAATTATTTAGTTTCTAAATTTGGTAGCAAAAACCTGGTTGCTAATTAGATACCAATTTATAAACTATTTAACAATAATAGAAACTAATTTAGAATTTTTTTTTTTTAGTTTTTAAAATGATCTTTAATTTAGTTATTATTGCGCAACTAATTATTTTGATCTCTAAAAATTGGTTTCTATTTCATGATTTTCTTGTAGTGATGTGAGATTAGGACATTAATAATAAAGGAAAGATAAAAGAGAGTTTATGTGTAACAACAAATTAATAAAGTTAACTAATGTTAAAGTTTATGACTTATTATTAGAGATGTTAATTTCTTTTGGCTTAGTGAACATGTTTTTTTTTTTTTTTATAGTTTTGATCGGTATTTACGTTTGTTTATATTAAGTTTTGTTGAATCTGTTTTATGTTTTGAAATCATAAAATTTTGAATGATGTAAGTTTATATGGGGAATATATATATTACATTAAGTAGTTTTTGGATAAGGATTGTAGTATGTATTAAATACTCTCGTTTATTTATTTTTTATTTACTGTTTAAAAAATAAAATTACAACACTCCTTCAACAAACAATAAAACAATTTTCTAAAATGTGTTTTAAATAAGAAAAGTGCAACGTATATAAGTTTCAATTTAATTAATTACTATTTGGAAAACTACAATATTTTCTTTCAAACCTATACATTTAATCTTAATGAGTATCTTTAAGTCATGTACATCTCTTCACCCTCTTCTTCGAGAAAATAATTTTTCAATGTAATTAGTGTATCAACTTTCATATTGAGTTATTACTAATACAATTATTAACTATAAAAAAACCCAGTACAGTTATTACATACATAATTTTGGAGTTATAATTATGACATTAATTGTTTAATCATGTGATTACCACAACTTGTATATTCTTTTATCAAATAACTACAAACTCAAACATAGGGGAATAAACTAAGCCAACAAAATAGATTGAATAACTTCAAAAGTCACGGATGCACATATATATGTATTAAAAAACCATATATACACAGAAAATTAAGATTCGTTCATGATGACAATAAACATTTAAATTATTATCCACAAGATGTATTATTGATTAAAAATAAAATAAAATATGGATCAGTTCTGGAAATTTATTAAGAATGGATTCATCCTTGCAAGCTTGTTCATGGAGTCCAACTTCGAAAGAGAAATCCCAACCAAATCAGTTTTTTTTAATGTGATTAAAAATGCAAGGAAAATAGTAGTTTTATGGAAAATTAAATAGAAATATATATTTTCCATGCATTATACGTCATCGTTTGCGTCACCAATCACAAACAGTTAAATAAACAAATTGATGGGTTGCCAAATTTTGGTACCTCGAGGCTTTATTAAAAGTATGTCAGCATTTATTCCAACTTGGAGCAACAAAATTTCACAATAAAAGTATAACCAAAGGCTTGGGAAGACACGTAATATTATATATATATATATATATATATATATAAAAGGAACTAAATAATTTTTACTAAATAAAAAATAGTAAAAAAAAATGGAAATAATAGATAATGATAAAGTAACAAAAAGATAAAAATCAAAATATATATGAAAGTCAAAGATAAAGAAATCAAACTCCAAGTTAAAATGATTGTTTAAATAGTTATAATGTACTAAACTATCATAAGATGATGTATGCTAAGTTTCACAAAATTTCCTCTTATGTAAATTACTTAAAAATAAATTTATCTTCATACATTAAAAGCTTTAAAAATGTCTAATTAAAATTAATATATTTCATGCATTAATTTTAACTTTGTATTCTTAACCATAATCATTTCCCAATATCAATCAAATCCTAATCACAAAATTAGTGGTTAGTCATGAGGTCATATTCAATGAACTCATATATGAATGAATTCATAGTTTGTTTGTAAACATTAAAGATAAAGTTGCATATATTGCTAGTCTAGGAATTGTTTAATGTGCAAGAAAACATAATGCTTGAATTTCCAACAATAACAAACTATTTCAATCTCAACTGTGGAATTAGTTGAAATATAAAATATTGGAAAGACAATATGCTATTTGTGTAACTGTTGGTTTTCTGGTAAGAAACAAAGTTTACTTCATACTTAGTAATATTAGTAATATTTGTAAAATACTTAGTAATATTTGTAAAAGATACAATATATAATTCAACTTATAATTCAAATATATTAAAGTATAAGGTTGTAGTAATAATATAGGTTTGGCTAGGTTTTTGGCGTGGGATTTAGAACATGAGCCATATTTTTATCATGACAAAAGGTAATGACCAATAAGCCTACACAATAGAACAACATTTGTATTTGTTTTTTTTAAGTGTTAAAGTAACTATTGTATTCCAAATTTATTGATTTTTTTATTAAAAACAATCAAATCCCAATCAATCAAGTAAAAAATAACAAACAAGTACAAACATTTAAAATATTAAGGAATAATATAATTAAAATAAATCTTTGATAAAGTTAAAATAAACTCTTTAGATTACTTATAACCTAACAAAAAGGTGAAATTAGTCACTCATATTTTCACTAGAGAACAATTTTCTAGTGAGAGTAAGTCTCTGTTGGAATTCTAAATCCTAAATCTATTGTGTTTGTTAAACATTGTAGAAGTTCTTCATTAGTCTTTTGTTTATAAGAATATTGATAGGTTCAAATAAAAGATATTTACAAGTTTCTCATCTTTGCAACTCCTAGCTTATGTGCATCTTTGATGTTGTGTTATTTATATCTTGATCAAGTTTTAACTATTTATCACACATTTTCAACAAACCATTAAAATCGCTCCATCTATTAGTGAATATAAAATAAAAATATATAAAATAATTTTAAGAATAATAATCTAAAAATTTAGAATTTATATTTTTTATCAACAAAATAATAAATAAATAAATAAACATTGGTGCTGAAAGGTTAAAACGATGGCTATTTTCAATTTAAAACGGCAACTTTATAGTCGCATTTGATGTACACGTATTCTTAAATTCAACATATAATATATTAGAAGGTGGCTATTTAGCCACATTCGTAAATGCGATTTATAAATGTGGTTATGATAAATAGCCGCATTCTTATATGTTTCTGAATGATTTTTAAGAGGGATGAGTAATGCATTTACGAATGCAGCTATTTACCAATAGTCACATTTATAAATCTTTGTGTTGGATTTAAGAATGCGACTATGGTATATAGCCGCCGTTGTATATGGTTTTTTTTTAGTACAATCTATTTAATGCTAATTTCCATCTAAATTGACCTCTTCAATTATAACCTAGCCAGAAAAATAAATAAATTCACAAAATCAAATTTTATATTATGTTTTAATTGTTGAGAAGCGATGTCTTCTTCACATATTGGACATGCTTTATGACCCTTAACACTATACCCTGATAAGTTACCATATGTCAGAAAGTCATTGATGGTGTAAAATAACATGGCATGCATCTTGAAAGTTTCATTGCTCAAGCACCTGTGTTTCCGCTAGTTATAATAATATCAATAAGTTAAAAAAAGTTATTATCCATTTCTATATCTAAATGAAATATTTAATATATCAATATTTTTATTAGAAATATGAAATTTAACATAAATAGATAATTTTCTTAAAAAGTAATAAAATAGATACAAGATATGAAGAATTCATTACCACAATTTTAGTATAATCAAATCTCAACTAATATTATATACATTCACACGACTTATCTATTTTATTAGTTTTTTAAAATTTTACAATTTTCATAATTATTTCACCATAAAAATCCGTCAATATATCATTTAATAACCTGTTATAGTCAATTCTATCATAGGCTATAAAAAGAGAATGTATGATGATGCAAAAAAGAAATTTTAAGAGTAGATATCATAACTTCGTATAATTGTTCTATTGAAAAGGAAAGTTCTTACAATTGAGGAACATGTAATCTTTCAAAATACAAATCTATTTATGAATTGAATCTAGTTTCCAATTGTATCAGCAAGCTAAGACAAGATTACTTAACAATCACAACAAATGAAAGAAATGAAACCAGTAAAACAATCAACAAATAACAAACACTACTTGTTTAGGGTTTAGACCAGAATCAAGCTTGGCGGGATGGACATAGACCAGGATCAATTGAGATTGTATTTGACTGTGCTAAATTGTAAAATTATGAGTGCCCATTTTAAGTATCTGGGTATGGAGGTGGGAGGTGATCATTAGAGAGTTGGGTTCTGGGATAAAGTGGTCACAAAGATTCGCCATAGATTGGATAGATGGAAGGAGAAGTTATTGTCTATGGCTGGTAGAGTTTTCTTGCTGAGATCAGTCATTTCGTCTATTCCACTCTTTTACATGTCTTTTTTCAAGATGCTAATGTCTGTGGTTCTTTCCATCAAGAAAATTCAGAGGAATTTCCTATGGGATTGGGGGAAGGATGGTAAGAAAATTGCTTGGGTGGCATGGGAGAAAGTTTTCAAGCCCTTAGAGGAAGGTGGTTTGCGTGTAAAATATTTGAGGTTGTTAAACAGTGCGCTGTTAGGGAAATGGATTTGACGATTACAGTTAGTGGAGGGTGGCATGTGGAAAGAGATTATTGAATCTAAGTATGGCGATTGGAGAGTACTTCGTCAAGATGGTAGCAACCATAAGGATTCCATCTAGTGGAAAGATTTGAAGAAGGTTTGGGCGTCGGAGGAATGAGGGTTTCATTTTGAAGATAATGTCACTTGGAGGCTTGGGAATGGGAAACGTATTAAATTTTGGGATAATTTTTGGATTGGGAGTGAGGTGTTGTGTTCAAGGTTTTCAAGGCTTTATTCGTTATCTATGGAAAAAAGTGCCTATGTGTCACATTCTAGTGTTTGGATTAGCGATAAGTGGTCATGGAAGGTGGATTGGAGGTGTGCCCTGTTTGATTAGGAAGATGGTGAGGTTCTTCGTCTCATGTCTTTGGTATAGGGTAAAACTCTTTCAATAGGTTTAGTGGATCAGTGGGTATGGAAGGCGGATGAGGAAAGTGTTTTTACGGTCATCTCGACATACAACTGTTTATGTATGTCAGAAGTGCGCACTTATAGCGCTATGTATGAGGCCTTCTAGAGCATAAAGGTGCTACCATCTTTAATGACTACATCTTGGAGAGTTCTGGTGGATAGGTTACCGACACGTGTGAATTTGGAAAGTCGAGGATCCCTGTGGAAAGTAACTCGTGTGTCCTGTGCGGGTTAGAAGAAGAATTTGAGAGTCATGTTTTTTTCTCATGTATGGTAGCTTGGAGGGTCTGGTGCTTGTGTAGCAAGTGGATTGGGATGGATTTTGTCTACCATTGGGATGCTAGATCCCATTTCACTAAGTTCTATTTGTGTTGGGCATGTGGACTTTTCTAAAAAAATTTCTTTGGCCCAACTCAATGCGTGGAAATGGATCACGAGTAAAGTACAAGGTACTTCGTTCACTTGCGCCCAATGGTGCTTGGACCCAAAGGCTTGATTGAAGTCAATTACTTAGTTAGGACGTTGCTAGATGGTGCTGGCGAGGGGATTTTTTTCGTGGGTTGGTAGGTAAGCTGATTGTACTATGTTACCTCTTGTTATTGGTTTGGGTACTACTAACACTGGTTTTTGGCCAACCACAGTTTTGTTTTCGGTTGCAGGTGGTGAGTTAGTTTCTAGTGGATTGAAGGTAAGCTTCAACCTTTGTTTTTTGTTCCTTGTGATGGGTATTGAGCAGGTGTTACGACTTTGGAGCTTGTCAGCAGGTAAGTATGGGTCCTTTAGATTCTGAAGAGAGCGATTTCTTTTGGCATGGTTTCATGGGTCTGGATGTGGGAATGGGATTTTGTTCTGTATTTGTTTTCTGTTTCTTAATCGTGTTTGTAGACTTTTGGTTGTAGTAGGGTTTTTTGTGTGTATTGTTTAGGTTAAAGACTGGTTGTTAGAGTCTGATTATGGTAGTAGGGTTTTATTTTTTTATGTGGGTTGCCATTCCTTTTTTTTTAGGTTTGGTTTGGAGGTGGTAGAGTTTGTAGATTGTTTACTGGTCATGTGTTGAGCTGATTGGCTTTGGACAGTTTTTGTATAAGAGTTGGGACAACCCTGAAGTGTCTCATTTTATTTTATTTATTCTTTGTTGATAAAAAAAACTTGTTTAAAGAGGAGAGATAAAAGGAACTATGGTGGAAGGTAACCATGTGTTTCCAGTAATAAAATTAGCAACGATAAACTTTGAAGCCTCGGAAGCCATAGTCATCACACGAAAGACTTTCCATTTAACTCTTCTAGCGGTAGAAGAACCTGGATCAGTGTTCATGTACTCTCCATAATATAATGTGTTCAATGCAAGTCACCACTCCATTCTAACCAACCCGCTGGATTAATCAAGCCATCAAGATAAGTCTTCATGAAAACTGTTCTAGAATATTGCTTCCATGGTCTTCCAAGATAAGTCTTAACTGAGTTTTGGACTGGTTACAAATCTGAGGCAGCTGTACTTTAGAATTGTGAATGGAAATGCCAGTGTTTTGGTTTGGATCGGTTCTTCCTTGAGAAGTGATTGAGTTGACTTTGTTTGGAGGGTTTCTTGCATATAGGTTACAGTTTTGAACACCACAACAACATTGCCAAAGATGAAGTCAATTGTGCCATATATGTCACATTCTCTATAGAAATTTCTATCATAGTGGACGTATAGTGTGTCTTGGTAACCTTCAAAACTACATTTGTAAAACACTGATAAGTCTGATCCAGAACACAGTGCAACAACTTGGTGATTTTCTGCACCAGCAGTATTTCTAAACGTGATGGCTTGAGCTACAAATCCATCTCCAAGAACAACTGAAAAGGTTAAACATGCTATTAAATTCTCAATCCTTGAATAAATCATTTTTTATTTTCTTTTTCATCAATAAGAAATTGGTGAACAAGATGAATAACTAAGGAAAATGGAAAAATGTTGTTTTAGCTTACCAACAGTAGCTGAACGAAAGGTTGTGATGCCCCCTCCAACACTTTTGCTACCTATGATTATGGTCTTTCCAATACCATCTCCCACCAACATTATATTCTTTGCTTTTATCTCAACTTGTTCATTATATACTCCACTCTTCACATATATCACATACATTCCGCTGCTACTCTTTGGTGCAGCATTTATGGCTGCACTCACTATTGTGTACTTTGCAGACCCATCTTTGGCCACCACTACTTAGAAGCTGGAGAAGAAGCTTGCAACAACTTACTGTTGTAAAATAGAATCTATGATATTGCAAAACAGAAAACGTAAAAACAGAGTGTGTGTAGAAACGGAAAACAGAGTGTGTGCACACACCTCCGAAACCTTCGTTCGTAGGGGACCAATGTTCGAAACCCTCGTTTGCAGAGGTTGAACATGGGATAGAGTCCCAACGTTCTGCAACCTAAGAGGACCTCTAACAATGGTTCCTGCCTTAAATGAGTCACTCAAAATATGCGTGCTCTCAACAGATCTAGATCTGCTCCACACTCTCCGGGAAGATGCAGTCTTCTTCTCCGCAACAGTTGGGAACCGCCTTAACCGTGGGAAGCAATTTTGCTCATGTAGTGAGATGCGGTTATTTTCTCCATCTATAAATACCGCAACCCTTTGCTTCAGAAATCACATCTCTCAGTTCACCACCTTCTTCCTCTCACCGCGCTCACCGTGCACCATCTTCCTCCTCTCACTTTTATATCTTTTTTCTCTTTCTCTCTCATCATTTAATATTTTACTTTATTATAATATTTTTGGGTTACTGGATTATTACTCTTTTAAGAGTAACTTGCTAGTTTTGATCCTCGAACATTTCTGGGAAGTTCTTGTTATATCCTGGGGGACTTGTGCAATACACCGTGGGTAAGTCCTTACGGACAATGATTACTCACGCCTTGGGAAATCTTAGTAGATTTTCCTAAAGGAGCAAAACTCATTGGTTGTAAGTGGTTCTTTAGGAAGAAGTACCATCCTGATGGATCCATAGAGAAATATAAGGCAAGATTAGTTACTAAAGGTTTTACTCAAAAACATAACATAGATTACTTTGATACTTTTGCCCCTATTACTAGGATTTCCTCTATCCGTGTGTTGCTAGCCCTAGCATCTATCCATAAGTTAGTAATTCACCAAATGGATGTTAAAATAACCTTTTTTGAATGGTGAACTAGAAGAGGAAATTTATATGACTAAATCTGAAGGATGTGTAGCTCCAGATCAAAAAGAAAAAGTATGCAAACTTTTAAAATCTTTGTATGGTTTGAAACAAGCACCAAAAAATTGGGATGCAAAACTTGATAATGTTTTACATTGTGCAAGTTTTTCTACCAATGATGTTGATAAATGTTTGTATTCTAGATCTGAAAATGGTGAATGTGTCATTATATGTTTGTATGTGGATGACATGCTAATTTTTTGTACATGTAATGATATTGTTTTTAAAACAAAATTGTTTCTTGAATCTAAGTTTAAGATGAAAGACATGGGTGAAGCAAGTGTATTATATGAGTTAAAATTATAAGGAAGGGTGGTAGTATATTACTATCCCAAGAAAAATACATCGGGAAACTTAAGAAGTTTGGTTACTATGACTTTAAGTTAGTGAACACCCCTTATGATGCTAACTCTAAATTAAAGAAGAAGATAGAAGAATTTATTTCTCAAACTCGGTATGCCCAGATAATTGGGAGCTTATTGCATTTAATGAGCTTTTCTAGAACAGATATTGCTTATAAAATAGATAGACTGAGTAGACACACTCAATATCCTAGTTAGGATCATTGGGATGCGCTTGCGACACTCATGAAATACTTGAGAGGTACAATGGATTATGTCATTGAATATAGTGGATTTCCCGTTATGTTAGAAAGGTACAGTGATGCAAATTGGATCTTTGATTTAGATGAGACAAAGTCCACTAGTGATTATGTATTTACACTTGGGGATGGTGTAGTTACATGGAGATCATCCAGGCAAACTATTATTGCAAGATCAACAATGGAATCTGAGTTTGTTGCTCTCGAGATGGCTGGTAGTGAAGTTGAGTGGTTAAAAAACTTCTTACCAAACATTATGTTAGGCATGAAACCAACCTCATATGTATCAATGCATTGTGATTGCCAATCGGCAATAGCTATAGCTAAAAATAAAAGTTATAATGGAAAGAATAGACATATACAATTGAGACAAAATGTGGTGAAACAGTTTCTAAAAAGTGGAACGATTTCTATTGACTATGTCAAGTCAGAACGGAATTTGACAGATCCTCTGACAAAACCCCTAGGGAGAAAAATGATTCTAAAAACATCGAGGGCAATGGGACTTAAGCCACTTGCAAATAAACAAGTGATGGAAACTCAACCTTTGTGATTGGAGATCTCATGAATATGGTTCATATGGGTAAAAACAAGTCACTTGTTAGTTATGCTAGCACTAATATTGATTTAAAATCAATTTTGTCCATTCCTATGGTGTGTGAGAAAGTGCTAGATACTGCATTATCGAGAGGATAAACTTTATAGTTAAAAATCTAAGGTAAAAGAGTTTTAACAATTTACAAAGTTTTAATGTTTTTCATATCCCTCATGGATGGTGTATGATTTGCAACATACACTTGATGAAATCACTTTTATGAGTGTCAAGTGGGGGCCGCTTGCATGAGATATTGGCAAGATCTCTATAGCACTCATGAATATCGGGCACGCGCATGGCCTAGTAAGTGCAACATAACAATAACTACAAGTAATATGGGGGTGTATTGTGATTGATAAACCTCTAACACATACTAAGTGTCTTGATTCATATAGATTGCTATACCAAATACACTATGTGTTAAGTTCATCAATCTAAAACTGGTTCATATAGCTTGTTATACCAGCTCTGATGCATTACATCTTAGATGAACCCAAAATCTTATTTTCTTTCTTTATCTCTATGTTTTATCTTTTGCAATATGTGGGAGATTGTTGTAAAACAGAACCTATGATATTGCAAAATAGAAAACGTAAACACAGAGTGTGTGCAGAAACAGAAAACAGAGTGTGCACACACACCTCCGAAACCCTCGCTCGTAGAGGACCAACGTTCGAAACCCTCGTTCGCAGAGGTTGAACGTGGGATAGAGTCCCAACGTTCTGCAACCTAAGGGGACCTCCAACAACGGTTCCTACCTTGAATGAGTCACTCAGAACGTGCGTGCTCTCAACAGATCTAGATATGCTCTGCAATCTCCGAGAAGATGCAATCTTCTTCTCCGCAACAACTCGGAACCGCCTTGACCCAGGGAAGCAGTTTTGCTCACTTAGTGGGATGCAGTTATTTTATCCATCTATAAATACCACAACCCTTTGCTTCAAAAATCACATCTCTCAGTTCACCATCTTCTTCCTCTCATCAAGCACACCGTGCACCATCTTCTTCCTCTCACTTTTTCATCTTTTTTCTCTTTCTCTCTCATCATTTAATATTTTACTTTATTATAATATTTCTGGGTTATTGGATTATTACTCTTTTAAGAGTAACTTGCTAGTTCTAATCCTCGGACATTTCCGGGAAGTTTTTGTTGTATTCTTGGGGACTTGCGTAATACACCGCGGATAAGTCCTTACGGACAGTGATTACTCACGCATCGAGAAATCGATTTTGTTCGTAATTTTGAAGCTTCATTGACTACACTTCCTATCACTTGGCTTGACCCATGTTGGAAATCCATCTTTGTAAATTGGTTCTTCATATTGAACTTTGTTTAGAGCCAAAGTGCTGCTCAATAACTTGGTAACATTGTTGGACATGAAAGGAAGAACATAGTCTTGAACCCCAAGGTCGTAGAACCCAGCTTTGCATGCCTCAAGGTTAGTGAGAGTTGTGCTGAGCCAGGCTTGAGCATCAACTTGGGAGTAGTCGATGTTAGGGTCTAAGGTTTCATTGAGTTTACGAATGGTTTGCTCATAAAGCTCAACACAATTAGCCCAAGCAGTTGTTTCACGAGGGTTTCCGCACTTTTTGAACCAAGTGAGAGGGTGTTTCCATGGCCTTTGAGATCCCGTTATTGAGCAAGTTTCAACGAAGGCTCGAAGAAATTAGATTTCTATTTGATGGGTATGTATTGATACGTGGGGTCATTGGTCAATAAATACTCACATGGTTGAGGGTTTGGAGTTTGGTGGCACCAAAGTTTAACGAATAACATGAAACGAAAGATAATAGTTGGAAAGCAATGAACAGTGGTAGGAGCAAGCAAAAACATG
Source organism: Phaseolus vulgaris (assembly GCF_051622355.1). Classification (NCBI taxonomy): domain Eukaryota; kingdom Viridiplantae; phylum Streptophyta; class Magnoliopsida; order Fabales; family Fabaceae; genus Phaseolus; species Phaseolus vulgaris. The sequence continues at coordinate 31,581,537 of NC_143507.1, forward strand.
CCATGGCTTCTGGTTAACCTGCTATGTGTCTAGCAATAACTTTAAAAACTAAATGAATGATTAATATGTGAGAGAAGGATCAATTGATTGAATGGAAGTGGAATGTGTTTTATGTCTTAATCTTGTGTCTTTATATAGAGAAAGGTAAAAAGGGTCATGTTGAAATTATAAGGAACACTCTCTAGCCATCGCATGGTTCAACTTCGATTTCTGCATTATACTTATCGCTTTTTGCTTCTCCATGGCCATGCATGCATGTTCTTTTGCTAAAATTAATTAATTAAATATGCAACGCATTGTAGGTTTATGTTAGAATGGGTTCATACACAAGCACAAGATCCAAAAAGCAACCCAATTGTATGAAAGATTTTTTAATAGGATAGGCCCATGCTACTACTTGGGAAGTCTGCCATTATTACTATGCATTTTTCAGTTTAAAATGTTTTTGTTTCTTTAAGAATTGTAAGGCCCATGGCCCACTTGTACCCTTAAAAGGGACTAAGCAATATGAATGAAGGAGGAAAGTTTTTTTTTATGGTAATTGTTGAATCAAGTGTGTTCAAGCTTTGAAGAATCCAAACCCTTTGAAGTTTGATGAAAGGCTGGATGTGCTTGCTGTTGCTGATGTGTTTTAGAATAGGATCTGGGGTGGATTATCTGTGTAAATCCACTCTTGATTGAATCCAAAGCTTAAGCATTCTCAAACCTTTTAATTGAAAGTGTTTTTCAAACTAAGTGAAAAGCAACCTATTGTTTTGTCGAAACAATTGATTGTTTTAAACTTAGGTGTTTTTAGAAAGGTTGAAAATTGTTTTTGATGGTTGACTTGCTGTCAAACCAAAACAACCGATTGATTCGAGCATTCAACCGATTGTTTGTTTTGGGACCATAACAGAAAACTGTTTTGTTCTTTGACTGAGCTTTAAATGATTTTATAACTGAATACACTCCAGTTTTAAATGCTTTGACCAGTCTTTGAAAGCAATAAATAGTTTGTTCAGATTATGTAACAAACAAGAACTGGGTTTTAATAAAAGAAAAACAAATTTGAGTTTTTCACTGATTTTGATTTTGAAGAGTTGAAGATTGCTTTGATCAAGAGAATATGGAATAGGATTTCCATCTTGTATTGATTTCAGATCTTTTCTGTAACAAGTGTAATCCTTTTGTACTTTGAAGAAACTCTGTGTGTAAAGCTGAGAAGTGTTGTGTGCTCTTGAGGTTGTCAAGATCAGCATTCTTAGTGGTGTTTGTGCTGAGCCAAAGGAAGTGTGTGTCTTAAGGGGATCAATGTCACTTCTTTGGTGGTGTTGTAAGTAATCTAGGGTTGATTGCTTAGTGGATTCCCCAGTGGTTCCTTGGAATACTGGATGTAGCTCTTGGTTAAGAGTGAACCAGTATAAACCTGTGTGTGTAATTTCTCTATCCCTTGAACTCTTTAATTTCAGTTTATATTTGTGAACTGGTATAAACAACCGATTGTTTCTGTGAAACAACCGATTGTTTTTCTGGTGTTGTGCTAAATTGCTTTGTGTTTTTGGCAAACTGAATTCTTAATCAAGTTTTCTCGAAGTAATTTCATTCTAGACTTAAAAGTTTGTGAAAACCCTCTTTAAACCATTCACCCCCCTCTAGTTTAAAGCGATACATTCTAACAATTGGCATCAAGAGCTTGGTACTTGAAAGATAATCAAGTTTGATCCGAAAATCTTTTTCTATGACTGGAAAACTATCTTTTGAGGAAGGTGCTTCAATCTACAAACCACCTTTATTCTGTGGTTTGAATTATAAGTATTGGGAGGCTAGAACGAAAATCTTTGTTGAATCCATTGATCAAGGAATTTGGGATTCAATCGAAAATGGCCCTTTCATTCCAAAGCTTAAAAAGAATGGATCTCTTATTGCAAAACCTTGGTCCCAATGGACCAATGAAGAATGTAAGATGGCCAAGCTTGATTGTACTGCTAAAAACATAATAGCTTCTGCACTAGATACTAATGAGTTTTTCAGGATATCAAAATGCAAATCTGCTAAAGAGATGTGGGACACTGATGGCATTTCCATGAAGGTCTTCTTGAATCATGTAAGAAAAAGTGGTGCGGAAGCTATGAAAGTGTGTGAGCAAGATCCTCCTAAGAATGGTGTTGATCTTGAAGGTGCATGATGAGTATGAAGCTAGGGAGGTTCGGCCAACCCAAGGAGAGGTGAAGGAGATGAAGTTTAGAGCCTAGAATTCTAGGGAGAAGCAAAGCTTGACACAAAATGGCAGCATAACTTTACTCACAATAAACTTGAAAATACAAGGTGTAGGCTCCTCCTTTTATAGGCTAAGGAGGACCATAATGCAACCCTAATGCTAGCCAAATGAAATGTAAATGTGAAGCACATGGGTGCACATGGCACATGGGTGCACAAATGAGCACATGGGGAGGGGTGTGTCTAGTTTTTATGTTCACCCCCTCCATGGGCTTTCTAGACTGGCCTTGGTAAATTTAGAGGTTTTTTTAGAAACTCTAAGTTTACCTAGGTTGGTGTTTTAGGTGCCAAAATTAATTCTAAGAAAATTACAAATAAAGTTCCTATGCTAATTTTGACAAGAAATTAAAGTCTACTCTACACTAGAGTTTATGGCATTTGAACATGTAAAAGAACGTCTTCTTGGATCCTCTTGGCCATAACTCTATGGTTGGCCCAAATCTACCCTTTGGTGGGCTTGCATGTGGGCTTGTGCTTGGGCCTCTTCCATCATCCCCTCCCTCTTGAAAAGGATTTGTCCTCAAATCCAAAGCTTTTTCTTCAACTAGGGGGATGGTTGTGGCTGGATGGTGTCCATCATCTCCTCCTTCTTTGAGAAGATCTATCCTCAGATCTTCAGACTTGATCTCGGATAGCAGCCTCTTGCTTCGCCAAAGCTTGTCCTCCTGGGTCAAACGTCCACCTATAGAAATAATCAAATAAGGCATAGGTGTTAGTTTGCAAATTAAGTTTACTAGGTTGCCATTTTTGTTTTTCTTTTGGTTTTGGCAACCTTGGACAAAGTTTCTCTTTTATTGGTTGTGTGTGGTCTCTAATCATCTTATGTATTTTAAAATGTTCATTTGTGGTTACTTTCTCTTTAGGCATAAATCCTATAGGAGATGGTAACAACTTAAAAGGAGAAAGATGATTTAGGCCACACATAACTTTAAAAGTAGAAAAATAAGTAGTTTTGTGAACTACTTTATGGTATGTTTGCTCATCTCTAGAGTTGTGTGTGCACTTTATGATTATATTACGCATAGTAGAAAGAGCTAGATTTTCAAATGTATTTTGACCATGCGTTTGAGGATGATAAGAATTTAAAGTGTGCAACTTAGTTGCAAGTTTTCCAAAGGAAATCCTCAAATCATGGTTTGCGAAATTTGAAGCTCTATTCAACACTATGCTTGAGGATAAACCATGAAGATGTATCACTTCTCTAGAGAAGAGTTTATCCATAACCATGAAAATTGAATCAAAACCTTTTGTTGTCCTAGGGAGTTTTAATATGAAATTTGTATCTTCCCAAGGATCATTTGCAAAAGGTGAAGGAGTATAGAGTTCATGAGACATTGCCTTGGGTGTAGTTTGAAAACAAGAATTGTACCTAAGGTAATGTCTTTGAACTTCTTTTCTCATGGGGGACAAAAGTTTTCCTTTTAAAAGCTCTAGAGTTTTATCAACTCTAATTTGTCCCATGAGTTCTCCTTCATGAAGACTTTCTCTCTTATGTGTAAGGATAGTCTCGTTGTGATAACCATTGTTTATAAGGATTTGTACACTTTGCAATGGTTATCTCAATAAGACATGACAAGTTTCTTTAGGCCCTACTTCACATAAAAATTTGTTTTTGTAGATGCTTATAAAAAACTTGACATTCACTTGGTGATATCCTAGCACATATGAGAAATAATCTATTTCATTTTTATCTATGCAAGCTTCTTTTAAAGACTCTTCTTTTTCACTTAGGCTTGCAAGTGTTCCTTTACAAAAGGTAAGGCTTTGAGGTTGTTCAACAAGACACATATTTTCAAAGGTATTTTTAAATCTTTGGTCTTGTTGAATGACCTTGTGGGAAGGAACACTCTTCTCCCACGCCTTTTGTTCTTCAAGGATCTTCTCATGCTTTTCTTTTTCTTCTTTTTCTTTAGCTTCCCTTTCGACTTCCTCTCTCTTCTTTTGTATTTTTCTTTCCTTTCTTTCTTTATGGGAAGCAAACAAATTTTCTACCCTCATTTCCCAATCTACGCAAGCTTTTATATTTTCTTTTCCATGGAAATGGGGTTGGTCTACCCTAACCCCTCTTGGGTTTTCTTGTTCTTTTCTATCTCTTCTATGTCTTCTAGGGGGTGCTTGATAATAATCATTTACTCTAATGCTTCCCTCCCCAAAAGAATCATGATCTTTAGAGATATATGCATGAGAAGGTAATTTTTTTAGAATGTGAGACTTCTCATCCTTTGCTTTAGTCAAAACATTAAGTTTAGTCTCACTCTCCAATTGTCTATAAGCAATTGATTGCACAGTTTGTGAAACTTCTTTCAAAAGAGTTTTTAAAGATTTTAATTCACTTCCAATAGACTTTATAGAATGAGAAGAAGAAGACATGGCTAAAGCTTTGTGTATACAAGTATTTTACCTTGAGAAAACTTAGGAAAGTCAAAGAAGGTAGTTTTCCAGGTAAGGGAGGTGAGTCACAAAGGACTACTTAAATACCAAGCCTTTGCCTTAGCCAAAAACTATCCCTCAATGTCTTCACACAAAACTTTCTCTTAGTAAACCACTTAGAACACAATTAAGTTGAGAAATCAAATTTTCAATGAAAGAAAACAATGTATGCTAACTAATTTAACAAAGCTAGTCGGTTTTAACACAAAATAAGCATGCAAAGCGTCACTACTAAGCAAAAAGAAAGACAATCACCAACAATTAACAATTGCTAATTAAGAATTCTATACTAGTCGGCCCTAGGTGAGGCTTCTTGGACACTTTGAGCCCTTGAAGACACACTCACCGTCTAAAACGTAATTAAAAGGTAATTAACACAAATTAAGTTGTAAGGAATTTAAGAAAAACCCCCTTTGTTGATCCTCTTTTTGCTAGTGACACTCCCTCTTGTTGTCTTTGCTTGTTAGCCCTCCAAATGTGTATAGTGTTTTGAGAAAGTGTGCTTCGGCTTTGTCTTTGTCTTCTCCTTAGAATGAAGGTCTTGATTCTCCAATTTCCAGCACCTATCAAAGGGCTAAACCTTAACCAAGTCAAGTTTCAATTCACATAAGCACCAAAGGAGAGAAGAAATTCCAGCACCCAAATTAGAGGTCAAAGAACAAAAACAAGAAACAATTAAATTGAATAAAACAGTACCACCAAAAGGAGTTAGAATATGACAACTAGAAAGAGGTCCAAGAAATATTAAGCAAGCAAATAAAAGGTACCAAAATAAAGGTAGGCACACAAAAGAATCCTAAGAATGGCACTAGATTTAGATGACCAAATAAAAAAACAGCACCACTGGAAAATGTTGTGGGCCAGAAACGTGTTTTTCCCCAATTTATGCTGAGCTGTGTTTTTAAGATATGATTCTGAAATTTGATATGCAAGATATTCAAGATCTTAGCTAAAATCTGGCTTTGGAATCACTCAAAACGCATGCACCAATTGTTTTTAATAAATTTTGCAATTTTGGTGTTCAGTTACGCCAGCTGTAGCGCCTCAGATTTGCACACTGATTTTAAAAGATTTATCATTTTTTTTCTGTTGCTTCTTTTGGACTAATTCTTTTTTTTTTCCTTTCTATAACACTTCAAACTTGCAAATTCCAGAGAATAAAAATTTTCCTATGAGTGTAAATATTTTTCTGGATCAAAACAGTCAGCACAGAAAATCTGAAACAGGGGATTCTGAAAACTGGAAACAAAAACAGCAAGATACCAAAGTTTAGACACAATGGAAATTTGTGAAATAGAATTGTGTAGGAACTAAACACAATATGAACTCAAACTAAAATTAAAAAGGCACCAAAGATCAAAGAACAGCAGATTCAAGCAATTAAAGAGACCCAAAATCAAGAAACAATCCAGCCAAATAAAAGGACTACTATGAATTGTTGACAATATGGATGAACATGACTTGACAAAACATATAAGATTCAGAAATTAAAGACTCAAAAGCATAATATGAACCAAATAAGAAAGCAATAAAGACTCAAAAGCCTAAAAGAAAATAGCAACTCAAAGGTGTATGGAATCCTATCACAATTTGCACAAGAACTTGTTCAAGATCAATTGAACAAAAGTGCTTCGGTTGGATCTTCCACAAAGCACACCAAAAGAATTAAAATGTAAAAAACAGCAAGACAATTATGGAAAATAAGATGAACAACATGAAAGTAAAGAAGAACTAAAAATGAAAGACCAAAAGCAACTCATCTTGAAGAACCATAGCTCATGATACCAAATGATGGCATTTCCATGAAGGTCTTCTTGAATCATGTAAGAAAAAGTGGTGCGGAAGCTATGAAGGTGTGTGAGCAAGATCCTCCTAAGAGTGGTGTTGATCTTGAAGGTGCATGATGTGTATGAAGCTAGGGAGGTTCGGCCAACCCAAGGAGAGGTGAAGGAGATGAAGTTTAGAGCCTAGAATTCTAGGGAGAAGCAAAGCTTGACACAAAATGGCAGCATAACTTTACTCACAATAAACTTGAAAATACAAGGTGTAGGCTCCTCCTTTTATAGGCTAAGGAGGACCATAATGCAACCCTAATGCTAGCCAAATGAAATGTAAATGTGAAGCACATGGGTGCACATGGCACATGGGTGCACAAATGAGCACATGGGGAGGGGTGTGTCTAGTTTTTATGTTCACCCCCTCCATGGGCTTTCTAGACCGGCCTTGGTAAATTTAGAGGTTTTTTAGAAACTCTAAGTTTACCTAGGTTGGTGTTTTAGGTGCCAAAATTAATTCTAAGAAAATTACAAATAAAGTTCCTATGCTAATTTTGACAAGAAATTAAAGTCTACTCTACACTAGAGTTTATGGCATTTGAACATGTAAAAGAACGTCTTCTTGGATCCTCTTGGCCATAACTCTATGGTTGGCCCAAATCTACCCTTTGGTGGGCTTGCATGTGGGCTTGTGCTTGGGCCTCTTCCATCAGACACACTCAAAGCTACTCATGGGAACATCAATGAATCAAAGGAAGTAAGGTCAAGAAGTCAAGCAAGAAGGAAAAGGAGGCAAAACAGAAAAAGCCTCAACCTCTGCTTCATGGCCAAAAAGGAAGATGACTCAAGTAGTGTAAGTTCTTCTAACTCCTCAATCTCTGAAAATTACAGTCAATTGCTTCAAGCTTTTCAAGAAACACATGAACAACCGGTTAAAGGGAATGAATAGTTGGCTTGAAAACAGAGTCAAAACACTGGAAGAGGAATTGGAAAATTCAAAAACAGATTTTGAAAACCTTGAAATAGTTTACAAAATCTCCTCTTCTAGATATCAATAATGTTTATCTTCTAGATATCTCTTCACCTTGTTCAATTGGTTGTCTTCTATCCAAGCATGATGAGTCTTGGCTTTGGCATAGAAGAATTGCTCACATTCATATGAATCACTTGAACAAGTTAATTTCTAAAGATCTTGTGATTGGGCTGCCAAAGCTCAAGTTTGAGAAGGACCATATTTGTGAAGCTTGCCAAAAGGGAAAACAAGTGAAAAACTCTTTTAAAATAAAAAAAATGTTGTTTCTTCTTTAAAACCTCTTGAGCTACTTCACATGGATCTTTTTGGACCTTCAAGAACCATGAGCCTTGGTGGAAACTACTATGCTCTTGTTATAGTGGATGATTTTTCTAGGTTCACTTGGACTCTCTTCTTGGAATCAAAAAGTGATGCCTTCTCTACATTCAAGAAGCTTGCTAGAAGATTGCAAAATACAAAGAACAACAACATAGGCTCAATAAGAAGTGATCATGGAGGTGAATTCCAAAATGAAAAGTTCAGCAAGTTCTGTGAAAAGATGAGAATTCTGCATAATTTTTCAGCTCCAAGAACTCCACAACAGAATGGTGTGGAGGAGAGGAAGAACAAATCCCTTGAAGAACTAGCTAGAACAATGCTAAGTGAATCTTCTCTTCCTAAGTATTTTTGGGCTGATGCAGTTAGCACCTCTTGCTATGTGATGAATAGAGTGTTAATTAGGCCAATTCTGAAGAAGACTTCTTATGAACTTTTCAATGGAAGGAAGCCAAACATCAATCACCTCGGAGTTTTCGGTTGCAGTTGTTTTGTTCTCAACAATGGAAAGGAAAACCTAGGGAAGTTTGATGAAAAAATTGATCATGGTATCTTCATAGGCTATTCTCTACTAGTCATGCATACAGAATCTACAACAAGAGGCTAATGACTGTAGAAGAGTTTGTTCATGTTGTCTTTGATGAAGTGGATTGCAAAAGCATTCAAATCTCGAAGAACAGTGCTGAAGAGGATGAGCAGAACATTAGTTTGGAGAAGCTGGACATCTGTGCAGAAAAACAATTGGTTGATTCCTCGAAACAACCGATTGAAATTCTGCAGTAGAGTGAGTTGCCCAAAGAATGGAGGATTCCTAGAGATCTGTCAGTGGAGAACATCATTGGGCAGATAAAGGAAGGTGTCTCAACACGTAGCTCCATCTCAAACTTCTGTAGGCACACTACTTTTGTCTTTCAAATTGAACCAAAGTCAATTGATGAAGCTCTCAAGGATGAAAAATGGGTTGAAGCTATGCATGAAGAGCTGAATCAGTTTGCAAGGAATGAGGTATGGTTTCTTGTCCCTAAAACAGCTGAGATGAACATCATTGGTTCGAAGTGGGTGTTCAGAAACAAACTGGATGAGGATGGTGTGATCACAAGGAACAAAGCAAGGCTAGTTGCCAAAGGCTACAATCAAGAGGAGGGAATTGATTATGGTGAAACCTTTGCTCCTGTTGCAAGATTGGAAGTTGTGAGGTTGCTGCTGGCTTTTGCATGTATGAGTGGTTTTAAACTCTTTCAAATGGATGTCAAGAGTGCCTTTTTAAATGGCTACATCAATGAGGAAGTGTATGTGGATCAACCACCGGGCTTTGAAGATCATCAATATCCCAATCATGTCTTCAAGCTGAAAAAGGCTTTATATGGGCTGAAGCAAGCTCCAAGGCAGGTATGAAAGGCTTAGCAACTTCTTGCTGTCTCATGGCTATGAAATGGGAATGATTGACAAGACTCTCTTCATCAAAAAGTCAAATTATGAAATTATCCTTGTGCAAATCTATGTTGATGACATCATCTTTGGTGCTACACAAGATAGTTTGTGTGAAGAATTTGTGGCTGCTATGAAAGGTGAGTTTGAAATGTCTATGATGGGAGAATTGTCTTTCTTTCTTGGATTGCAGGTTAAGCAAACAAAGGATGAAATCTTTCTATGCCAATCAAAGTATTGTAAAGAGATTCTCAAGAAATTTGAAATGGAGAGTTGCAAGGAAGCAAGCACACCTATGCCATCAAGCTGCTACATGGATGCAGATGCTGCTGGAAAAGGGGTAGATCAAACTAAATACAGAGGTTTGATTGGCTCTTTGCTCTATCTAACAGCAAGTAGACCGGACATTATGTTTGTGGTATGTCTTTGTGCAAGATATCAAGCAAATTTGAAGGAGTCACACTTCAAAGCTGCAAATGCCACCTTCTTGGTTCAAGCCTCATCTCATGGCATAGCAAGAAGCAAGCATGTGTGGCTCTCTCTACTACGGAGGCTGAGTACATAGCTGCTGGAAGCTGTTGTGCACAAATCCTATGACTACCCAAATCCATTGTATCAGATAGAGACCCCTTGTTAGTGAGTACCTTTTGGCAACATCTGTTCAAGGCACAAGGAACAACGTTTAAATTCAGTTTGTCTTACCATCCTCAAACTGATGGCCAAACAGAGGTGTTAAACCGCAAATTAGAAGCTTACCTGAGATGCTTCGTGGGAAACCAACCTAAGAATTGGTATCAATATCTGCACTTGGCAGAACTGTGGCACAATACCACATACCATTCGGCGATCGGAACCTCCCTGTTCCATGTGTTATATGTCCGGCAACCACCCACTATCGCCGACATCGTTAACATCCCAAATGCAGGGGCCACCCTTCAAGAGACATTGACGGAGCACACCGTCATCCTCCATGACCTCCGCGAACATTTGCGCCGCACACGCCAGCGCATGTGCTACCAAGCCAATCGCCACGACATCGACCGTAACTTCGACCCCGACGACTTGGTGTGGGTGCGCCTCCATCCCTATCGACGACACCCGTTGGCTCGGCACCCTAATCATAAGTTAGGTCCACATTTTGCAGGGTTGTACAGAGTCCTCCGTCGCATCGGAGTCGTGGCCTACGAACTCCAGTTACCAGAGTCCGCTCACGTATACCCGGTCTTCAATGTTTCACTTCTAAGACCGTTCAAAGGGTCATCTGAGGCGCCCCTTTTTCCCTCTACAGAATCCACTAATGTGGGCCTTCCATCAGCACTTAACTAAACTCAAAACCCCATTCAGAAGTCTTTGAACTCACTGCACATGGAGACCAATGAGAGCACGCCACGTGTTCCACTCACAGCTAGCACAAACTTACCTAGCATCGAGCCCCACGCGCACACACCCCACCAGAAGAGCCTTTCCACACCTCATAATTACCTGAACATGCCACCTACAAGAGCCAAAGGCAGCGTGCCACGCGTCCCTCTCACAGGAGTTGCGGTTTCCCCATACCTCGAGCCCATTGCCAACATTCAAAATGCCCCAACCACTACAAAACCTAATCCCACAACGATGCCCCTTTCCTACAATCCTAATACCCGACCCAACACACCCTTCACAACCCAAATTAGCTATGCACCCTCGCCCCAACACCAAAGCTTCACACCCCAAAACATTAAAATTGTTCCATAGCCCATATTGCCCAAGAACAATCCTATCAAGCCAACAAAGTCGTCCACGACCCCTACTTCCGTTACACCCTCACACCATTCCCAATACACCCCACCCCATAACCAAACCAATACTCACGTGGACCAACCCCATCCCAATTACCCACCAACGGCCCAACAGACCTCAAGGCTTCACTTTGAGGACAAAGTGCTTTCTAGGGTGGATAATAATGTTAGAATGGGTCCATACACAAGTACAAGACCTAAAATTACTATGTATTTTTCAATTTAAAATGTTTTTGTTTCTTTAAGAATTGTGAGGCCCATGGCCCACTTGTATCCTTAAAAGGGAATAAGCAGTATGAACGAAGGAGGAAAGTTTTTTTTATGGTAACCGTAGTTTAATATAACAGTATGAAAAACCTAATAGTTTATGCAGAATATATCCACTTAAAAAAGTTGTTAGCACAATAAGTCTTCACTTTCAATATGCGAATAGTCTTTGACTTCAAAATATTTTAGCAGCCAAATAAAACGTGTCGTTTTGTTATGCGGGTGGCTAATAGTTTTGGACATGGTGAAGTTCTACAAGGATTGGCACATAGGTTTGCAATATCGTAACAATGAATATGAGAAGAACTACATTATCGGTTTTTAAGAAATTTGAGCAAATTGCAAACTTTTCTCCCTTATTATTAAAATGGAATAGGTTTTTAAAATATTACGAGTTCGGGAAAGTTGTATAAATATAACATAACATAACTTCATTGTAAAGAATAAGTGAAATTTTGCTACCAATTACACGACTTCTTTAAGATAAAATCATCTAAAAAAACAATTTATTTTAATAATTAGCAAAAATTGCCTTAATTTCATAAAAAAAAACCCTACATTATCAGTGGTGATGTGCACGTTATAAGTGTGCTCTGCAAAAATTATCATGTCAAATATATATATATATATATATATATATATATTCTCCAGAAAAGTGCTAGAAAATATTACAAAACTAGTTCCTTAATTTTTGTTAAAACTCTCATGGAAAAAACACTATGGCAGAACCAATGACCCCATTGAGGATTGGTGCATTCATGGATTAATTAATTGTGGAGTATTTGGCTGTAAAAGGCACATGGTGTTTTACTGGTGGAAGGTGGGTTTCATTTGTCAATAAACAACTTGGACAACGAGAGCTTTCAAGGAACTAAGGTATTCTTTTGGCTAACTTAACAAAGAAATAAATGTTAATTTGCATGCTTATGAAGTTGTTGTACATAAATTTATTTATTAGTTAGTGTTTGGAGATCCAATTTTACAATTTTTTAAAATTTTAAATATATTAATTTGGATTTGTTTTCATTTTAAATGTTTAATCTTTCAAATGTTTTTGTTTTCATAATTTACAATTTCTGAAAAAAATTAAATGTACTGAATTTGAATCGTGTTTAGCTTAAAATGTTTAATTTTTAAAAATTTTCATAAGAAATTTTAAATGGGGTGAATTTTTATTTTAATGTTACCATAAAGTATTTCAATTAAATAATCATTACAAACTTTAAATGAAAAAAAAATTGGCATGTAGCAACAAATTGTATAAACGATATTGTTTGAGAAAATTATCATAAACAAGTAAAAACTCTCTATATGAAATATAAGGTTTCTCTAAAGGGAGATAAACTAATAGTAGCAAGGATTCACATAAAAATAGTTAATTCCATGTCCTTACTTTTTAGAACAATTCTTCATGCATCTTCTTCTTTACCTTTATAAAATAATAAGTGAAATGATTATTTTACTATTTTCTCCATCTTTTTCATTGAGTAACCTTCTTCTTCTTTTCAATTACAACAACCTCCACCTTTAACTTTTACCACCCTAGTAGTCCCTCACATCCGTCCAAATAAAAAAATTGTAATCTAGATTACACAATCTAGAATACAAATTAATGGATTTAATACATTTTGAATTATAGAATTCAAAAATTTTAAATTTTATAATTCATAATATCAATTAGAATTTATATTTTTAATTGTACAACTCAAAATGTAAATTTTGTATTTTGAAATTTACAATTCAAAATGTAATTTTTTTATTCCAAATTATAAAATTCAAAATAGGTAATTTTAATATTTTTGAAAATATGAGGAGGTTAGGAAACTATGGAGATGCAAGAAGAATTTGTCAAATTTATTTTAGAGATAATCATTGCTAGTTGAAAGTTAACAAGTCATACAAATAGAAAAAAAAAACACAAATCGCACTAGATCTCATATGTAAATTCCATCTATTTTTTTACTAATCAGAAATTATGTAAATTAATTTCTATAAAGTGACTCACATGACTTAGAGTTTGGGCTTTGGGTCCAAATATGATTTAATAATAATAATAGAATTAAAGACCCATTGGTTAATGTGAGAAATATACATCTGATGATATACCTAATGGAAAACCTACATCTGATAGAGATTGGGTACTAAAGGTCATAGGGTTCTGTCTCTGCAAATAATAGTTGTCTCACTATTAACCATCACGAAAGTGTGTGACAAGAACGAAATTGCTAAGAGATAGATTGGGCCAAAGGAGATAAAAGTAACTGCTCAATTAGGATCACTCATGGATCAAGGTAAGTGCCTATTCCTTCTTGATTATATGATTGTGTGAGAATCATGATATGATATGATAAGATCTATATGTGAACATTATTGTATGTGTTCAAATTACCTTTATTCATGTTTTAAACTTACATGTGGTATCAGAGCCTCGTTGCTCATGTTGTGATTCTCCATTAATGCTTTTCCAAAATCAAAGAACCCTAATTTTAAAATATTTTCAATTTAAGAACTCTAATTTTAAAATTAGGATTTATAGATTAAGGTTTTCATTCCTCTATAATCCCTAATTGTCCTAAACCATCAAAGTCAAAGAACCCTAATTTTAATTAATCCCAATTGAAGAACCCTAATTTTAAAATTAGGGGTTTATGAAGTGTGCCTCTTTTTGTCATTTTGAAAACTTTCATTAATTGAATTTTTAATTCAATTGAAGAAAGATGAAACTGCAATCATCTTTTCCCGTGACACTTTTAGTTATGGTAGAGACTTTCTTTACCTGGTATAACTGGGCTCGAAAATTCACAGCATCATAAATTGAAGAAAGATGAGACTGTACAGCTTAAATTCGTTCCTGCACGATCTCACAATTAATAATTTATGTTAATTAATTCATGTGCACCTTACGGCTTTACGTCATTTTTTTTTAAGTTTAATTCAAATTTTAATTCAAATTTTATTATGTTATTATTATTAATTAATTCAATTTGAATTATATTAAAGTTTAATTAAAGTTTTAATGAAATTTAATTATGTTTTAATATAATTTTATTTGCATTAAATTAAAGTTTAATTAAAGTTTTAATGAAATTTTATTATGTTTTAATGTAATTTTATTTGCATTAAATTAAAGTTTAATTAAAGTTTTAATGAAATTTTATAGAGTGACTCAATTAAAGTTTAATTTAAATGTAAATTTAATTACATTTTAACATAACCTAAATTACTGAAAAGAAGCAAATTTGATTTACTGTGCCTTAGGTTATCAATTTTATTAATATTATATTAGAAATATAAAATAATGAAATACGTCAATTTTATTAATATTATATTATAATATAATATAATATAATAAAATGCATGAAAAGAATCCAATTAGTGAATCCATGTATGAATTATTCTCTGCCATCATGAAATGCATGAATTCTTTGCTGCACCCCATATTAAAGTTTAATCAATTGTTACTTTTCTGTAATTTAGGTTATGTTATAATGTAATTAAATTTACATTTAAATTAAACTTTAATTAATTAATTAAAAGTGAGTAACGAAAAATTATTTTCTGTTTTATGTATCATTTTTTTAATGTAATTTTATTTGCATTAAATTAAACTTTAATTAAAGTTTTAATGAAATTTTATTATGTTTTAATGTAATTTTATTTGCATTAAATTAAAGTTTAATTAAAATTTTAATGAAATTTTATTATGTCATAATGTAATTTAATTTGCATTAAATTAAAGTTTAATTAATTGATTGAAAGTGAGGAATGGAAAATTATATTTTCGCTTTATGTATTTAATTTTAAATTGAAATTTATGGAATTATTTGTATGATAGATTTGTAATCACCAAAGTGATCAAATCTTTAAGTTTTATTTAATTCCAAATTATGGATGAAATTTTATTTCATATAATGATATTATTTATGGAATTATTTGTATGATAGATTTGTAATCACCAAAGTGATCAAATCTTTAAGTTTTATTTAATTTCAAATTATGGATGAATTTTATTTCAATTGATGATATAATTTCTAGAATTATTTGTACTGATAAAAAAAATAAAAATAAAAATGATAGATTTGTTAATCACCAAAGTGATCAAATTTTTAAGTTTTATTTAATTCCATATTACTGATAAATTTTATTCCAATAACCTATAGAATGGATGCTAAATTATTTATATATATGGGTAAATGGAAATTCATTATTATAGGGCATTTTGGATCACCCAAAGGTTGATTAGTTGTCCTTATAATTGATGGATATGATTGTTGGTAGTGAGTATGTGTTATTAGTTTTGCTTGTATATCCAAAGATAACAAGTGTTTCTAGTTAATGCATATATCTTACCAAATAAAGTTAATACTATTAGCATCATTATGTTTTGTGTATTAATGAATCTCCCAAAGGAGAACATTAGTATACATAGAATGTTTTCTGAATCTGTATTGTGTGTTTAGTTTATGACTCAAAGTATTAATGTTAAGCATGTGTGATCAAGTATCTATTCCTGTATCTTTATGCGAATGAGCATAACAAGTAATATTAAGTCGGCTCTTCCCAAAACTGATAGTGCAAAAGAATTTATGAAATTTGTGGAAGAGCGCTCTCAAACTACTGATAAGTCTCTTGTTTGGACATTAATGAGTACATTAATCACCATGGAATTTGATGGTTCTCGTACTATGCACGAACATGATGCAAGGATTTCTTTTAACCCGAACCATAAAGCCAAATGAAAAGTTTTTCTTCGTGGGGAATAGAGAGAAGGTTCCAATGGAAGCAGTCGGGACTTATTGTTTAATCCTCGACATTGGATTTTATTTAGACTTGTTCCATTGGAAGTTTATATAAATGAAGTGGAAAGACAATTAGACAGAAAGGTGAAAATTGTCAGGTCAGATAGAGGTGGTGAATATTATG
The DNA here is from genome assembly GCF_051622355.1 of Phaseolus vulgaris. Taxonomy (NCBI): domain Eukaryota; kingdom Viridiplantae; phylum Streptophyta; class Magnoliopsida; order Fabales; family Fabaceae; genus Phaseolus; species Phaseolus vulgaris. Next base: position 31,597,745 of record NC_143507.1, read on the forward strand.
AAAAGTATGATGAAAGTGGACAACACCCTGATCTGTTTGCTAAGTTCTTTGAGAGACGTGGTATTTGTGCTCAATACACAATGCCAGGTACACCACAACAAAATGGTGTGTCAGAAAGGTGTAATCGAACCTTAATGGATATGGCTAGGAGCATGTTAAGTAAGTCAACTATACCTGTTTCATTGTGGATGTATGCATTAAAAACTGCCATGTATCTGTTGAACAGGGTTCCTAGTAAGGCAGTTCAAAAGACAACTTTTGAATTATGGACAGGAAGGAAACCCAGTTTGAGACACCTGCATGTTTGGGGATGTCAGGCAGAAGTCAGAATATACAATCCGCAAGAGAAGAAATTGGATGCAAGAACAATCAGTGGATATTTCATTGGTTATCCAGCAAAGTCAAAAGGGTATATGTTTTACTGTCCTACCCATAACACAAGAATTGTTGAATCTGGAAATGCACGGTTCATTGAAAATGGTGAAACCAGTGGGAGTAATACTTCACAAAATGTGGAGATTAAGGAAGTTAGAGTACAAGTTCCTTTAACTAGTACCTTTACTTCAAGTATTGTTGTTCCTAATGTAGTTAAGTGACTCAACAATGAAGAAGAACAACAAATTAATGATCATGAAGTTAACAATGAACCTGTAGTAGAACAACCACAAGAAATAGTATTAAGAAGATCTCAAAGAGAAAGAAAGTATGCTATTTCGAATGATTATGTGGTTTATCTACAAGAGTCAGAAAATGACTTAGGTATTGATAATGATCCAGTTTCTTTTTCAGACGCCATCAATGATGATAATTCTGATAAGTGGTTAGATGCCATGAAAGATGAGCTTAAATCAATGGCACAGAATGATGTATGGGACCTCATAGAATTGCCAGAAGGATGCAAGAGAGTCGGGTGTAAATGGGTCTTTAAGACTAAACGTGACTCTCATGAAGTTAACAATGAACCTGTAGTAGAACAACCACAAGAAATAGTATTAAGAAGATCTCAAAGAGAAAGAAAGTATGCTATTTCGAATGATTATGTGGTTTATCTACAAGAGTCAGAAAATGACTTAGGTATTGATAATGATCCAGTTTCTTTTTCAGACGCCATCAATGATGATAATTCTGATAAGTGGTTAGATGCCATGAAAGATGAGCTTAAATCAATGGCACAGAATGATGTATGGGACCTCATAGAATTGCCAGAAGGATGCAAGAGAGTCGGGTGTAAATGGGTCTTTAAGACTAAACGTGACTCTCATGGCAATATCGAACGTTACAAGGCCCGACTTGTTGCTAAAGGTTTTACTCAAAAGGATGACATTGATTATAAGTAAACATTTTCACCTGTCTCTAAGAAAGATTCCTTTAGAATTATCATGGCATTAGTAGCTCATTATGATCTTGAGTTGCATCAAATGGATGTCAAAACTGCTTTTCTGAATGGGGATTTAGAAGAGGATGTTTATATGGACCAACCAGTGGGGTTCATTGAAGAAGGAAAGGAACACATGGTGTGTAAACTTAAGAAATCAATATACGGGCTTAAACAGGCTTCTAGGCAATGGTATCTTAAGTTCAATGATACTATTGTGTCCTTTGGGTTTAAGGAAAACATCGTTGATCGGTGTATATATCTGAAGGTCAGTGAGAGTAAGTTTATATTCCTGATTCTGTATGTTGATGATATCTTGCTTGCAACTAATGATCTTGGTCTATTAAGTGGGACTAAGAAGTTTCTCTCTAATAACTTTGAGATGAAAGATATGGGTGAGGCATACTATGTGATAGGAATTGAAATATTCCGTGATAGATCACAAGGACTGTTAGGTTTGTCTCAGAAAGCATATATTAATAAAGTTTTAGAGAGATTCAGAATGGATAAATGTTCGACATCTCCTGTTCCAATACAGAAAGGAGACAAATTTAGTCTCATGCAATGTCCAAAGAATGACTTGGAACGGAAACAGATGGAGAATATACCTTATGCATCTATTGTTGGGAGTTTAATGTATGCTCAAACTTGTACACGACCAGATATTAGTTTTGCAGTTGGTATGCTTGGTAGATAGTAGAGTAATTCAGGATTGGATCATTGGAAAGCTGCAAAGAAAATGTTAAGATACTTGCAAGGAACGAAGGATCACATGCTTACTTATAAAAGATCTGATCATCTTGAGGCGATTGGATATATAGATTCAGATTTTGCTGGCTGTGTGGATACACGAAAGTCTACTTTTGGTTATGTGTATCTTTTAGCTGGAGGAGCGATTTCATGGAAAAGTGCGAAGCAGACAGTCATTGCTGCATCTACCATGGAGGCTGAATTTGTGGTATGCTTTGAGGCCACAGTTCAGGCTAATTGGTTGCGGAATTTTGTTTCAGGACTTGGAATTGTTGACAGTATTGTCAAGCCGCTGAGAATTTATTGTGATAACTCCGCAACAGTCTTCTTTTCTAAAAACGACAAGTATTCCAAAGGTGCTAAACATATGGAATTGAAATACTTTGCCGTTAAAGAAGAAGTTCAGAAACATAGAGTGTCAATAGAACATATTAGCACTGATCTTATGATTGCTGACCCTTTAACAAAAGGGTTACCGCCCAAAACATTTACTGGTCATGTTGTAAATATGGGCATTATGTCTACTAGTGAATGATGAATGTTGTTATTAATGCTTATTTGACACTCTGAGCTCATTGATAAATAAAGTTTCTGAAATTTATGTTGTTTTCTACTTTATGTATATGCATGCAAATTATGTTATTATGGTGTGGAAAACAAATTATGTTGTTATTGATGACAATGACATTATGTTTGAACCTATTATGAATTTCTCACTATAAAAGTCATATTAAGGAGAAAGAATGATATAGTAGTACATGGAAGGAAATGTGTTGATTGAAATGACATGTAACCGCCATGAGAGTCACATATTAGTCTTAAAGACCCATTTACACCCGACTCTCTTGCATCCTTCTGGCAATTCTATAAGGTCCCATACATCATTCTGTGCCATTGATTTAAGCTCATCTTTCATGGCATCTAACCACTTATCAGAATTATCATCATTGATGGCGTCTGAAAATGAAACTGGATCATTATCAATTCCTAAGTCATTTTCTGACTCTTGTAGATAAACCACATAATCATTCGAAATAGCAGACTTTCTTTCTCTTTGAGATCTTCTTTATACTATTTCTTGTGGTTGTTCTACTACAGGTTCATTGTTAACTTCATGATCATTCTATAGCAGACTTAGGTATTGATAATGATCCAGTTTCATTTTCAGACGCCATCAATGATGATAATTCTGATAAGTGGTTAGATGCTATGAAAGATGAGCTTAAATCAATGGCATAGAATGATGTATGGGGCCTTATAGAATTGCTAGAAGGATGCAAGAGAGTCGTGTGTAAATGGGTCTTTAGGACTATATGTGACTCTCATGGCAACTAATGATCTTGGTATATTAAGTGAGACTAAGAAGTTTCTCTCTAATAACTTTGAGATGAAAGATATGGGTGAGGCATACTATGTGATAGGAATTGAAATATTTCGTGATAGATCACAAGGACTGTTAGGTTTGTCTCAGAAAGCATATATTAATAAAGTTTTAGAGAGATTCAGAATGGATAAATGTTCGACATCTCCTGTTCCAATACAGAAAGGAGACAAATTTAGTCTCATGCAATGTCCAAATAATGATTTGGAACGGAAACAGATGGAGAATATACCTTATGCATCTATTGTTGGGAGTTTAATGTATGCTCAAACTTGTACACGATCAGATATTAGTTTTGCAGTTGGTATGCTTGGAAGATACCAGAGTAATCTAGGATTTGGATCATTGGAAAACTGCAAAGAAAGTTTTAAGATACTTGCAAGGAACGAAGGATCACATGCTTACTTATAAAAGATCTAATCATCTTGACATGATTGGATATACAGATTCAGATTTTGCTGTCTGTGTGGATACACGAAAGTCTACTTTTGGTTATGTGTATCTTTTAGCCAGAGGAGCGATTTCATGGAAAAGTGCGAACAGTCAGTCATTGCTGTGTCCACTATGGAAGCTGAATTTGTGGCATGCTTTGATGCCACAGTTCAGGCTAATTGGTTGCGGAATTTTATTTCAGGACTTGGAATTGTTGACAGTATTGCCAAGCCGCTGAAAATTTATTGTGATAACTCTGCATCAGTCTTCTTTTCTAAAAACGACAAGTATTCCAAAGGTGCTAAACATATGGAATAAAGAAGAAGTTCAGAAACTCAAAGTGTCAAATAAGCATTAATAACAACATTCATAATTCACTAGTAACATAATGCCCATATTTACAACATGACCAGTAAATGTATATGTAAGTTTAAAACATGAATAAACGTAAATTAGACACATACAATAATGTTCACATATAGATCTTATCATATCATGATTCTCACACAATCATATAATCAAGAAGAAATAGGCACTTACCTTGATCTATGAGTGATCCTAATTGAGCAGTTACTTTATCTCCTTTGGCCCAATCTATCTCTCAGCAATTCCGTTCTTGTCACACACTTTCGTGATGGTTAACAGTGAGACAACTATTATTTGCAGAGACAGAACCCTATAACCTTTAGTACCCAATCTCCATCAGATGTAGGTTTTCCATTAGGTATATCATCAGATATATATTTCTCACATTAACCAATGGGCCTTTAATTCTATTATTATTATTAAATCATATTCGGGCCCAAAGCCCAAACTCTAAGTCATGTGAGTCACTTTATAGAAATTAATTTACATAATTTCTTACATTCTCCCACTTGACTCATATGAGTTATAATACTTTCATGATTTAATAATTACATAAATGCTCATTTAAAAGGCTTTACATAAATTGGTTCTATCATTAATCATAATCAAGGATACAGAAATAATAAGAGTCATGGCGGTTATATGTCATTTCAATCGACACATTTCCTTCCATGTACTACTATATCATCCTTTCTCCTTAATATGACTTTATAGTGATAAATTCATAATAGGTTCAAACATAATGTCATTGTCATCAATAACAACATAATTTGTTTTCCACAACATAATAACATAATTTGCATGCATATACATAAAGTAGAAAACAACATAAATTTCAGAAACTTTATTTATCAATGAGCTTAAAGTGTCAAATAAGCATTAATAACAACATTCATAATTCACTAGTAACATAATGCCCATATTTACAACATGACCAGTAAATGTTTTGGGTGGTAACCCTTTTGTTAAAGGGTCAGCAATCATAAGATCAGTGCTAATACGTTCTATTGATTTTGGAAAAGCATTAACGGAGAATCACAACATGAGCAACGAGGCTCTAATACCACATGTAAATAATTTAACAAATTTATTTATTTTAGAATTTTTCAAATTTGTATGGAGATGCAAGAAGAATTTGTCAAATTTATTTTAGAGATAATCATTGCTAGTTGAAAGTTAACAAGTCATACAAATAGAAAAAAAAAACACACAAATCGCACTAGATCTCATATGTAAATTCCATTTATTTTTTTACTAATCGCACTCTAATATTTGAATATACAAGAACTTGGAGTAGAGAAAAAAAATAAATAAACAACTTTAAGTCGATACTAATTAAATACCTAGCAAAACATTTTTATTCTTAATTCTAGCTTATAAAAAAATACCTTGAGAATAGTAACTAATGACAAGAGTCAAATTTAACCAGAAAGAAACATCATCTTACAACATTAGACAAAAAATTGATGTTTAACTGATGAAAGCCAAATGAAGTTGTGTTGAGAATATCCAATTGAGATAAGTCAGAGAAATAACGTGAAGAAAAAAATATATGAATTTCACATACAAGAAAACCAAATCCTTTTTCTTTTTAGAAGTAATTTTAAATCTATTTTTAAGTAATAAATTACTATTCTAAATTTCTAAAATTAGAATTTATTTTCAAAATTATTTATTCAAAAAATATATTTATTAAAATCATTTTAAATTTTGTATGAAAAATTATCTTCTAAAAGTTTTCATTCGAAAATCATATTAAACAGTTTAAAAGTTAGCATGATTACAAGATTATGCATAAGAAGGATATGATAAAACACTTGATTAATCTCTTTAACTAGGTGTGTCCATCAAATTTTGTAAGAAAATTGTAGTGGTCAGAGTCTTCGGGACCTCGGTCCATGCGATTAGGTCAACTCGATTTTTGGGCAAGTATGGGCTCAAAGGGTGGGTCATGAGTGATGAGAATCAACTAAAGGTGGCTTTTTATAATGAAGAACAAGATCATTCGCCTTCACATTTAAAGTTTTTCTTGTTAATCTTTGCAAAAGATAAAGCCCAAACCCAAGAAGGCCAAAGCCCACAAAAGCCCAAAGTCCATCCCATGAAAGGCAAGGCCAAGTATTAAATAAATATTGTTTAGAAAGGTGCTTAGAGGGAAACATTAGAAACCTCTATTGTTAAAGCATCTTTTAGTCTTTAGTTAGGAGTCTTAGGGGGGGTGTGTTAGTAGATAGGTGTAGGAGTAAATAAGGAGGTGCCAAAGTGAGAGAAGGGATCACACCTTCCTCATGTTTTGGTTTAGGCGCCACTTGCATTTGAATTTAGGGGGGAATTTTGAAATTGTGTAGCTTGCATTTCAGCACCTTAGGACTATAAATATAGGTGCTCCCTTTGTATTTTTCAGATTTGAATTTTAAGAAAAGAAACTATACTCAAATTTTGAGTGATCATTGGAGAGCTTTTGAGCCTTCTTCTCTAGTCTCATCTTGAAGGATCCATGGTGTCCTCAAGTGGCGGCAACACACTCATCTAGGAGCAACCATCCTTCTAGTGGCGTGATCATCCAACCATTCTTCCATCTTCATGAGCACTCTCTTCTCCTTCCTTTCTTCTTTTGTTATTTCCTTGTCTTAGCTTGTTTCCTTGTTGTTTTGGTTCGGCATTTTCAGAATTCATTTGTGTTGCTTCGGTTCTTTTGTTTTTCTTGCTGTTCTTCATCTTACTTCTTCATTTTCCAGCTTTTGTTCGGTTCAATTTAATTTCCAGCTTTCAAATTCAGTTTGTTTAGCTTTTGTGCCTTTTTGTTCAGTTCAATTTGACAATAATTGGATCTTCTATATGAGTTTGTGTTTTGGCACTAGTTTTGGTGAGTTCTTGTTCATAGAACCTTGATCCATTTCTATGATAAAGTGCCTAGCTCTTAACCAACTCAAGATGATTCCTAAGAATGTCAAGAATCATTCTAATTGTGCTAGTGGAATCACATCAATGAGCTTGGCCCAGATGCTGGAAGAAAACTTGAAAAAGATAATAAAAATAAAAGAAATATTCATATTATTTATGATACATACGCTTAAATACCAATAAAAGTTGTTGAGAATAAAGTAGTTAGCACCCGAGAATAAAGGTACATGTGAACAAAATGTTTTATTGTTATTAAGCACCTGAGAATAAAGGTGCACGTAAGCAATATGTTTTTCTGTTATGATTATATGTCTTTTGTTGAGATTATATTCTCCCTGTTGAAATCTCCCTCTCTCTTGAGATTGGAGAAAAGCATTGAAGGGATATCTATAAAAGGGGCTTGAGACCCCTAGTAAAGTTACTATGTTTTTTAATACTTGAGACTGAAACTGATTTGATATTTTTGAATGCTCTCACTGACTTGATCGTCGGAGTGTGATCAACAGGTAAAGTCCTCTTTGTCCCAGGGGAGCACCAAGTACCTCAAAGACTAATTGGAGACAGATCAGAGAAGGAACCTGCCCATTCAATCCGTTCAAGGTCAACCAACGAGAACATTTGGCGCCGACCGTGGGGCCCGATAAAACCTGATCCCATCCACATTTGCGACTAAGCCTTCTGACTTGATGAGGAACACAAGGCAAGGCCTGCTGGGATCCGAAGGAAGAGATGCCCCCGCCATACAACAACTCATGGAGACCATGAGGGCCTTCCTAGAGGCGAACAAAGATTATCAAAGAGAGCAAGAGTGAATTCAAGATGAAGCCAAGGCGGAGTAGGAGTGGCTACAAGAAGAAGCCCGAGCTGAGCAAAAGCTCATGCAAGATCGTCTGATGGCAGAAATTGAGGCATCCTAGATAGCTATGGAGGAACACGCGCAAACTAATGAGGAGTTGCGCAAAACCAATGAGGAATTGTGGAAGAGCCTACACTGACGTTCCACCAAGACGTTCTCCGAGCTTGTCAACCAAAGATGACCTTGTTGAAGATGGATGTGGCTCCTTCAAGTCAATGTGTTTGATGTAGCAAAGAGTGTGTCTTACTTTGAAGATTGTATTTGTACTTGGGTAGTCTTGTATATAGGTTAGAGTGTGTTTAAAGTGAGCTTTTTGCATCGTGACCCACCTCTAAACCCTTATCAAGGTGATAAGATCAAGCACAAAGTTTTCTAAATGGTTTTCTCATGTTTTCCCCAAAATATGCTTTACTGCACAAAAAATTAATCTGTTGTTTCTCAAATGAATAAATTCTTTTTTAAATTGGTGCCTTGTTTTTTAAAGGTTTTTGATAACTTTGTTTTTTGCACCAAGTAACTTGGCTCAACCTTTTTATGCTTTCCAAAACGACTGAGTTGCAACAATTTAAAATCTCTCTTTGTCTTTTTGAAAATAAATCTATTCATTATAATTTCAATGTTTTCTATTTATAACAGATTTTTAAACTATTTTTTGAAAATCTGTTATAAATCATTTCCTATATAAAGAGATTCATATCTCACTAAAACGTGAGTTGAGAAAACGAATTTGAAACAGAGATTAAGAGTTTTCAAAAAATTCTAAAACAATTTGCACATGTTCTTAGAAGAGTTTTTCAAAAGAAAAATGTGTACTTGTTCTTGAGAATCCTAAGTTTGGTAAGAGGTGTTGTCACTGGTTTTACAAGCTGTTCTAGTGATCTTTTCTGTATTATGCATTCTCCTCCCAAGTGTATTCAATTTCATCTTTCTCTTCTTTGTAATTGTGGTTGTAAGACTCTTCTTGATAGGGTTTCTTGAAGATTTGATTGTGCTGAAATAGGGTTTTTCAGCTAGGTGTGCCTTGTTATTGAAGGGTTCAAGAACATTAGGTTGTGTAATTGTTTTGTACTATTTCTAGTGGATTTCACCTCGGAAAAGGTGAGACTGGATGTAGCTCGTTTGAATGAACCAGTATAATCTTGTGGTGTTCAATCTCTCTTAATCTCTGCACTCTTTTACTATTTCGTAAGTTGATCTGACAGAAAATAAACATGTTCAATTAAAATTGAATTTATTCTTTCTGGGTCTGTTCATACTGTTCTTGATTTTTGAAAAACCAATATGAATAACTTGTTGAAATCTGAGTGTCTAATTTGGTGGTAATTGAAGTACATTGTTCTGTGAAAATCAAGTTTATCAATTGGCACGGTTCATTCAAGTGTGTAGTTTTATATTCAAGGTTGTATCTTGTCTCAACCCTCTGATTTTCTTCTGTGCATATTAATGTGAAACTTTGCTTGCTGATCAATTCTCTCAATAGTTGGAAATCATATAACTGAAATACTATTATGTTAAAGTAAGCAGAAAATTAAATTTGTTCTCTCCATAATAAATCGATTATTTTCCTTTGTTTTGTAAAAAGATTGCATCTGTGTGAAAATTTTATAAGTTCAATGCACCCCCTCTCTTGAACTTAGACATTATTAAACCCAGCAGACCCAAGCCATTTTTGCAGCAAATCATGGATGAACCCATGCCACCTCATTATATCACACCTAAAATTGCCTTGTACTCTAGCATGGAAGATTTTGAAAGTCATCTCACAACATTCAAGGCTCAAATGATCATCTCTGGAGGATCGGATGCCATCCGATGTAATATGCTCATGGGTACTTTTATAGGTACAACCCTCCAATGGTTTAGTGGAATTCCGGTTGGCCACATCACCTCTTTTCCCCAGTTCTCCAATTAGAGAACAGTTCTCGGCCAACAAGGTCAAATCCCCGAAGTTGTACGACCTTTTCAGCGTCAGACAAAAGGAGGGAGAGGCACTGAAAGACTATCTGAATAGGTTTTTTGCAGTCACAATGAGACTTCAAACAAACGATGAAGAGATGATGGTCAGTAGAACCGTTCAGCGATTCGTTAATTAGGAATCCAATAGAGACATTCTCCAAGGTACGTGAACGATTTGTCACTCACATCAAGACAGAAGAGGTCCCGCTCATGAAGAATGGCAGCTCGCGCTCAAACCAAGGAGAGCAACTGAGATCGGTCCCTGAGGGTCAATGAAACCTCTGTCGAGAAGAGAGCGGACTCGAGGTGATGGCATTCTCATGGAGCTCTTCTTGGATGTATGTGAATATGGTGCGGAAGCTATGGTGAAAATGGGCAAGATCCTCCTAGGAGTTGTGGTGATCTTGAAGGTGCATGAAGTGTAGGGAAAATGGGAGGTTCGACCAGCCCTCTTGGTAAATGGTGAAGAAAATATTAGGACCTAGGAACTAGGCAAAGGCAATGTATGGCACAATATGGGCAGCATAACATTACTCTCATTAATCTTGCAAATACATGAGCCAAGCCCTCTTATTTATAGTGTTTAGAGGGCTGGAAATTCAAAAGAAAGTGGAGGGAAATTCAAATGAGAAGCATTTGAATTTGGAGCCAATTCCTAGTCACAAGGAAAGTGTGACTTGGTTTCTTTTTTTTGGCACCTCCTAAATCTACACCTACACCTTCTTTTTATGTCACATGGAAGGTGTGGCTTAGCTTTATACATTTGCACCTCTTATATTTATATCTACACCTCCCTTTATGTTCTACTAAAAATACTCAAAAGTAATTACAAAAGAAAGACATCCAATGATGCTTAGTTGGCCCATATCTTCTATTTGTTGGGCTTGAGCTGAAGCTTGAACTTGTATTTGGGCTTGGGCTTGGTCTTTTTTCTATCATGGGCTTGGGCCTCTTCCATCATCCCCTCCCTCTTGAAAAGGATTTGTCCTCAAATCCAATGCTTCTTTTTCATCATCATTATGTGGATGTATGTGGCTGGATGGTTTCCATCATCCCTTCCTTCTTGAGAGGATCTGTCCTCAGATCTACAGGTTTGATATCGAACAACAACCTTATTCTTATTTTGAAAACTAGGTTCGTCCTCCAGGATCAAATGTCCATCTCTGTGAGTCATCAAACAAATCAAATGAGTTAGTTGGAGCAGTTGTATAAAAATCATCTTTAGGAAGTTGCCATTCCTTTTGTTTTTCTTTTGTTTTTGGAAACTTTTCATAATATTTCTCTATTTGTTGTTGTACTTGTTTTTGAATCCTCTCATGCATTTTTTTATCAAATTCTGCTTTTGTAACTCCTTCCTTATGCACAAAGGTATGTGTATTAGGAAGGGGCAATAAATCTAAAGGAATAAGAGGATCAAACCCATATACAACTTCAAATGAAGAAATGTTAGTAGTCTTGTGAACTACTTTATAATTATCCCTAGAGTTGTGATTGTCTCTCATGATTACTCTAAGCATAGTAGAAAGAATGATATTTTCAACTTCATTTTGGCCATTTGTTTGAGGATGATAACAAATTGAAAAGTTCAACTTAGTTCCAAGTTTTTCCAAAAGAATCCTCAAAAAATGGTTTTCACATTTTGGTTCTTTATCTAACACTATGCTTGGAGATAAACCATGAAGATGTAGCACTTCTCTAGAGAAGAGTTTATCCATGAAAATCGAATCAAAACCTTTTGTTGTCCTAGGAAGCTCTAATATGAAGTTTGTGTCTTCCCAAGGATCATTTACAAAAGGTGAAGAAGGAGTATAGAGTTCTTGAGACATTGCCTTAGGTGTAGTTTGAAAACAAGAATTGTACCTAAGGTAATGTCTTTGAACCTCTTTTCTCATGGGTGACAAAAGTTTTCCTTTTAAAAGCTCTAGAGTTTTATCAACTCTAATTTGGCCCATAAGTTCTCCTTTATGAAGAATTTTTCTTTTATGTGTGAAGGTAGTCTCGTTGATACAACCATTGTTCATGAAAATTTTAATGCTTTGCAAGGGTTGTCTCAATAAGACATGACAAAGTTTCTTTATTGGTTTGGTAGTTACCTATAGATAACTTGAACTTCACTTGGGGATATCTTGGTATATATGTAAAATAATATATGCAAGCCTCTTTTAAGGATTCTTCTTTTTCTTCTATGCTTGCAAGTGTTCCTTTACAAAAGGTACGGCTTTGAGGTTGTTCAACAAGACACATATTTTCAAAGGTATTTTTAAATCTTTTGTCTTGCTGAATGACCTTGTTGGAAGGAACACTCTTCTCCCACGCCTTTTGTTTCTCAAGGGTCTTCTCATGCTTTTCTTTTCCTTTTTCTTTTTCTTTAGCTTCCCTTTCGACTTCCTCTCTTTTCTTTTGTATTTTTCTTTCCTTTCTTTCTTTATGGGGAGCAAACAATTTTTCTACCCTCATTTCCCAATCTAGGCAAGCTTCTATACTTTCTTTTCCATGGAAATGGGATTGGTCTACCCTAACCTCTCTTGGGTTTTCTTGTTCTTTTCTATCTCTTCTATGTCTTCTAGGGGGTGCTTGATAATAATCATTTATTCTAAGGCTTCCCTCCCCAAAAGAATCATGATCTTTAGAGATAGATGCATGAGAAGGTAATTTTTTTAAAATGTGAGACTTCTCATCCTTTGCTTTAGTCAATTCATTAGTTTTAGCCTCATTCTCCAATTGTTTAGATGAAATTGATTGCTTATCCTTGGAAAGTTGTTTCAAAAGAGATTTCAAGGATTTCACCTCATTTTTAAGAGATTTAGAAGAGTGAGAAGACATGACTAAAGCTTTGTGTTTAGAAATGTTTTACTTGTAAGAAAAAGGAGGGAAGCTAATGAAGGTAGTTTTCCAGGTAAGAGAGGTGAGCCACAATGGACTACTTAAATACCAAGTCTTTGCCTTAGCCAAAAACTATCCCTCAAGACCTTCACACAAATCTTTCTTTAGGTAAATCACTTGAAACACAATGAGGATGTAGAAATCAAATTTTGAATGCAAGAAAACAATGCAAACTATTTAACAAACAAAACAAATAATCAAAGCTTTAACAAGACTAAACAAAAGCAATTAACAAAACAATTAACAATTGCTAAGCTAGAAAGTTCTAAACTAGTCGGCCCTAGGTGAGGCTTCTTGGACACTTGGAGCCCTTGAAGACACACTCATCGTCTAATTGCGTAATTAGACAAGTAATTAACAAGAGTTAAGTAGAAAGAAATTAGATGAACTCCCTTTTGTTGATTTTTCTATTTGCACTTCTTTTTGTTGTCTCTTCTTGGTTGGGCCTTCCAATGTATGTGGTGTATTTAGAAGGTGTTTGTTTCTACCCCTGGCCTTTGTTCCTCTTGGAATTAGGTGATTAATTCTTCAATACAGCACCTATTAAGCAAACTAGACTCCCCTCAAGTCAAATCCCACTCAATCAAGCACCAATTGATAATTAATTTCCACCACCAAGCTTAGAGGTCAAAGAATTAAAGCAAGAAACAAATTAATTTGAAAAACAGTACCACACAAAAGGAATTAAAATGTGACAACTAGAAAGAGTTCCAAAGAAAATAGACAAGCAAATAAAAGGTACTCAAATAAAAGATGGCACACAAAATGGAACCTAAAGAATAGCACTAGATTTGATTTCAAAATAAAAAACAGCACCACTGAAATAATTGTTGTGGTCCAGAGAGCGTGATTTTCACTGATTTATGCTGAGCTGGCCTTTTAGAATGATGGCATTCTCATGGAGCTCTTCTTGGATGTATGTGAATATGGTGCGGAAGCTATGGTGAAAATGGGCAAGATCCTCCTAGGAGTTGTGGTGATCTTGAAGGTGCATGAAGTGTAGGGAAAAAGGGAGGTTCGGCCAGCCCTCTTGGTAAATGGTGAAGAGAAGATTAGGACCTAGGAACTAGGCAAAGGCAATGTATGGCACAATATGGGCAGCATAACATTACTCTCATTAATCTTGCAAATACATGAGCCAAGCCCTCTTATTTATAGTGTTTAGAGGGCTGGAAATTCAAAAGAAAGTGGAGGGAAATTCAAATGAGAAGCATTTGAATTTGGAGCCAATTCCTAGTTACAAGGAAAGTGTGACTTGGTTTCTTTTTTTTGGCACCTCCTAAATCTACACCTACACCTTCTTTTTATGTCACATGGAAGGTGTGGCTTAGCTTTATACATTTGCACCTCTTATATTTATATCTACACCTCCCTTTATGTTCTACTAAAAATACTCAAAAGTAATTACAAAAGAAAGACATCCAATGATGCTTAGTTGGCCCATATCTTCTATTTGTTGGGCTTGAGCTTAAGCTTGAACTTGTATTTGGGCTTGGGCTTGGGCTTTTTTTATCATGGGCTTGGGCCTCTTCCATCATCCCCTCCCTCTTGAAAAGGATTTGTCCTCAAATCCAATGCTTCTTCTTCATTATCATTATGTGGATGTATGTAGCTGGATGGTTTCCATCACGAGGTACGTCCCATATGTAGCCAAGAGAGATGAGCCCAAGACGAAAGTCAGGGAAGGGTCAGCCACCAGGCCCAAATTGCGATTATCCTATAAAGAGCTCTTGAGCATGCCAGGGGTAGCGGACAAGCTAAATTTTCCCTCAGAAGATAGATCGATCCTTGGGATCATGAAGAGATGCTTGGTGTGAATTCCACCTAGCATTTGGGCACAATGTCAACAGATGCATAGGCTTAGGTTTCTAACTGGCTAGCCTGGCCAAGGAAGAATTCTTGAAGGAGTATCTCGAAGCTAACCAGGAAGAACCAAAGGGAGAGGTTTCTATCAGGGACCAAACACATGAGACACCAGTTCATGGTGACTTGAACACCATTGCGGGAGGATTTTCCAGAGGAGGAAGCTCGGCCTCCATGTGTAAGCGATACGCGCGAGCAGTGATGTCCTTGGATACAAGGATACCTAATCATCCTCCATAGCCCACTCTCTACTTCACAAATTTTGACTTGGAAGACGTGTTTCCTCTCGAGGATGATCTGGTGGTGATATTCGTTGTTATCACATGGCGAAAGGTACATAGAGTGTTGGTCGATCGAGAGAGCTCGGCTGGTGTGAAGTTCTGGGCAGCGTTCACCAACTTGCAGTTATCCCTTGATCAGTTGAGGCCATACGACGAATGTTTGGTTGGTTTTGTTGGAGATCGGGTAGAAGTACGAGGGTACGTTGAGCTAAGGACGACCTTTTCTGATGAAAGTGCGGCCACGACGATTACCATCAGGTACATCGTTGTTAACGCATCATCTGCTTACAACTTACTTTTGGGGCGATCTTCACTGAATAGATTGGGCGCGGTAGCCTCAATCTCCATATGAAGATGAAGTTTCCTTCTTCTGAATGAGGGGTGATCACCATAAAGGTCGATCAGAAGACAACACGAAAATGTTATGAGAGTAGTTTGAAGAATCGAAGAACAACTTATGCAATCACCATCCAGGTAGGAGAACCAGGATGGATTGCAGAGACATATGTCATCAATGAGAGACGACCTGAACCTACTAGAGAAGTCCAAGAGAGAAAGATAAAAGGAAAGAAGTTCAAGCTCAGCACCTCATTGTGCAAGGAGCTAGAAGATAAGATAGTCGATGTGATATCGAAAAACATGAATGTTTTCGCATGGTCATCCACAAACATGCTCGGGATAGACCCAGATTTTCTATGCCATCGACTTACCATGGATGAAAAGGTCAAACCCGTGGTTCAGAGGCGAAGAAAATTCAATAAAGATAAGTGCCTCATCATCCGAGAAGAGACTCAGAAGCTCTTGGATGTTGGCCATGTAAGGGAGATCCAGTACCTTAAGTGGTAGGCAAATGTTGTGTTGGTAAGGAAGGCCAACGGGAAGTGGAGGATCTGTGTCGACTTCATTGATTTGAACAAGGCTTGTCCCAAGGATTCCTACCCACTCCCGAGCATAGACTCCTTGGTTGACAACGTCTCAGGTTGTTGGTTGTTAAGTTTCCTAGACGCGTTCTCGGGGTATAATCAGATTCGTATGCACTCGAAGGAGGAGAGTAAAACAACCTTTATGGTCGAGGTCGCCAGTTACTTTTACAAGGTCATGCCCTTTAGCCTGAAATATGTTGACCCAAATTATCAAAGGCTGATGGATCGAATCCTCGCCCCAATGCTCGGGCAAAACGTTCAAGCATATGTAGACGACATGGTCGTAACGTCAAAAAGGAAAGATCAACATATTACCGACCTGGAAGAACTATTTGCAACAATAGAGAGTAGAACCTGAAGCTTAATCTAGACAAGTGTGTGTTTGGGGTGGAAGCATGGAAGTTTCTAGGCTTCTTGTTGACAAAAAGGGGCATAGAGGCAAACCCCGACAAGTGCGCGATGATCATAGGGATGAGAAGCCCGACCAATGTGAAGGAAGTACAACAGGTGATCGGGCGCATGGTCGCCCTATCTCGTTTCTTGTCGGCCAGTGGAGATAAGGGGTACCCTTACTTCCAGTGGCTCGAGAAGAACAATCATTTTGTGTGGACTAGTGAAAGCGAAGAATCTTTCACCGAGTTGAAAGAGTACTTGGCCAGTCCCCCTGTTCTTGGTAAGCCAGCCCCAAGAATTCTCATTCGTCTTTATTTTGTGATCATAGATCGAACAATCAGATCGATCCTCTTGCAAGAACAAGATAAGGTCCAGAGGCCAGTCTATTTCGTAAGCAAGGTGTTGCAAGGACCAGAGACTCAGTACCAAGATATCGAGAAGGCTACCCTACCTGTGGTGTTCGCAACTCGAAGGCTTCGCCATTATTTTCAGAGCTTTATTGTTATTGTCATGACCGACCTTCCCATACGTAAGGTCCTTCAAAAGCCTTATATAGTAGGTCGGATGGTCTGCTAGGCGATTGAGCTATCCGAGTTTGACATACAATATGAACCACGAGGGCCAATCAAGGGTCAAGTATATGCAGACTTTATGGTGGAACTTTCATCCAAGGACTTTCAACCTGATCCTAATGACTTCTAATGGGTCCTTTCGATAGATGGATCCTCTAACCAATAAGAGAGTGGAGTTGGGGTCATTTTAGAAGAACCTAACGGAATCTTAATTGAACAAGCCCTCAGGTTTGCGTTTAAAGCAAGCAACAATCAAGCTAAGTACGAAGCCTTGATAGCAAACCTCTTCCAAGGGAACCATTTAGGGACACCCATAGTTTATTGCTCGTGTGTTTGGCCTAAAAAAAATAAAGAAACACTTCCACAGTTGGTGAGATGCCAAGTTGTGAACACAAAATAATGAAAGTTCGGATGAATGCCTAACTATTTGGGTGTAGCTAGACATGAGCTACATTGAGCTCGGTCAGTAGCTGAGAACCTTATTGAAAAAGGTGGCGTAAAAACAACAAAATGAACCATCGGGGTCCGATGACTCGTCACAACAGATAGGTTCCCCCTCCCTACTCTCCACAATTTTAACATACCCCTCGTATTTTTTACTCATGGTACACCCGTTTCCTCTCAAATCCCTAAGGCGTAAATAGGTTATGTAATAGGAAACCTCTTTTAGAAGCTTGTTTTTAATCCAGGGATACATTGAACCATAATCCATTAAAGATATAGCTAAAACACAGCCATAAATAAAAACAAAATACAAGCACAATTCAGGTCAGGCAGAGAAAGCGGATCAAAATAAGATTACAGTTCTGGCGATGCAATCGATAAGATGAACAGATATTTTGCAATAGAGATTAGTGGAGAAAAATATCTGGTGTGAAGAAGGTGAGTGATAGCTTGACGATGAGAAGAAGTGCGAAGAGAGTTTTTTAAGTAAGAAAGGTTCTGAGAGTAGAAGTTTCTGTAACGAGTAAGGGAGAAGAAATGAGTTTTTAATTATTTGAAAGGATGAGATGAAGCGGCAACGCTTCCTCGCCGTTGATACATGTGCCACGTGGACGCTCCAGATTTAGTGTGGTGGGATGTCTCATCAGAAAACGCTTCGATAACTACGCCTTACCTACCCTCTGCGAAAGCGTCTCGTCAGTTGCCAACGCTAGAAAGACTCTTCGCCTAGCCAAGCTCGACTCGAGTTTGGGGGACTTGAGTAGTGGCCAGGAGTGCTCGGGACCTCGGTCCAAGCGATTAGGTTAGCTTGGTTTTTGGGCAAGTATGGGCCCAAAGGGTGGGCCATGAGCTCGACCCAGATATTGGAAGACAACTCGAAAAAGATAATTAAAATAAAAGAAATATTCTGATTGTTTATCATACATACACTTATTAAATACCAATAAAAGTTGTTGAGAATAAAGTAGTTAGTACCCGAGAATAAAGGTGCACGTAAACAATATGTTTTTCTGTTATGATTATATGTATTCTGTTGAGATTATATTCTCCTTGTTGAAATCTCGCTCTGTTAAGATTAGAGAAAACCGTTGAAGGGATATCTATAAAAGGGGCTTGAGACCTCTAGTAAAGGTACAATGTTTCTGAATACTTAGACTGAAACTAATTTGATATTTTTGAATGCTCTCACTGACTTGATCATTGGAGTGTGATCAACAGGTAAAGTCCTCTTTGTCCCAGGGGAGAACCAAGTACCTCAAAACACTAATTGGAGACAAATCAAAGGAAGAACATGCCCTTTCAATCTGTCTGAGGTCAACCGGCGAAAACAAAAATAAAAGAAAATGTTTGATAAATTAAAATTAACTTAAGTTTTTTACAAATTAACTAATATAATAATTAATTTTAATTTATGAAAAGGTTAATTTCAATTTCTCTTTTCTAAAAAACGTCCAAATTAACTCAATATTACCAATAATTGACATCTCATGAACATTTCCACATGTAATAAATTACTTAAGTCAGTTTTTCAATTTATGAACTATAATTAATATAACTTGAACATGTATATGTAGAAACTAATTAAAACCAAAGTGGCTGAGTTAGAGAGATTAAATACTTATATAAAACCCAAGAACATTTAGAAATAAAACAAAGGAATTGCAAATCAGTTCATTTGTTACATTTTAACAAAGTTCAGGGAATGTCACAATTTAAGGCCACATTATATGGCACAACTTACCTAGACTTAGACTCATTACTTAGAAATATAGATAGATTATTGTCAGCTAGTTATCTAAAAGTGCTTATTTCAGAAGAATGTTAACCCTCTTAAGGTGGTGAACTTCTCTTGTATCTCAGCTACACGCTGGACAGAGTTGGCTTTCTTCCGCTCCCATTTTGATTTTTCAGATAATCCATGCTGAATCTCCCCAACAAGGGTCAGAATTGAGTTGGCAACACTTGCTTCTCCACAAGTCAGTTCAACCTTACGCTCTTGCATGCTTTCTAAGGCACCACATATCTCCTTTCTTTTTGATTGAAGTTTCTGAATTTGATCATCAATTTCTTGGATTGCTGCAGAGTTTCTTTCGATTTCAGACTGTATCTGAGCTACTTTGTCCTTGTAGTCAAGTTTTAGACTAAGAACTTTGCTTTTCTTGGCCTCCAAGTCACCTAAGAATCTGTCTGCCTTTACTATGTTCCCATTGGCCTCATGGAAAGCCACACTGGCTAAGGGAATTTCTTCCACCAATTTTAACTTTGCCATCTGATCAGCACTGAGGGTAGCATCTTTGCAGATTTGTGATGCAAGCATTGCAACTTCTATCACAGCATTGTTACAAGAGACCAAAGAAGGGAAGTCTCCAGCAAGAAGGGAAGAAAGTTTCTTCTTGCAACACTCTATCGTTTGATTATCCATAGTGTTGGTGGAAGGAGCCATATGATCTGATGAACTCTCAGAATGAGGCATAACAAGCAAGTCCTCCAAGTTATCAAGATAGTCATCAAAATTCTCTAAAACAGTGGTCACATTGGGATATTTCTCTCCAGATATCTGCATACCAGATCCTTTTTGACAATCTATGTTGCCATAAAAAATCTCAGTTGCATCAACTTTTGCCACTTCATTATCCAGAAGGCATAAATCAAGGATGTTATTTGCATCTTGATCAGGGGATAAAGACTGGCCAACACGAACACGTAGTCTAGAAATTTTCCTGGATGGTTGACTGCAGACTTTTGTTCTTCGTTTTAACTTCCTCTTGGTGCTAATCTCTTCTGTGGTATCTTCTTCAATCTGCAGTGGCTTCACTGGAGGGGTAATGGGCATAGATTGCACAGCTAGAAGGTCATATACATCAATTAGTAAGAAATATATAAAATGAAGAAGGGACAACAGAAGTTGCTAGAATATATGAGCTAAAGTCAAGTTCTTCAGTAGCATATATAAAAGGATCCCAACTTATTTCACAAACTTGACACAATATTCTTGATTCGTTCATTTCAGAACTAAAATATTCACCTCGTCACCTTCACTTTGCAAGTTATTCGGAAAGACAACTGACCCACCACACATAAAAAATTAACAGGAAACAATCAGAAATATAAGTCTAGTATTATTCAGTCCCATACAAGGAGAACTGTCAAGGAAGAGAGATAATCAACAGCAGACTATGTAAACCAAGACAGGTAGAAGGCCTTGTGCAAGAAAAAAAATACTCAAATACCACAAATCAAGACGATGCCAAAATGCAAACATATGTTGACAACTCAATGAATTGCTCCAGATTACAAATGCTAAAAGCAGAGAAGGAGAAATGACTTTTTTACTGAAATGTGTGTCCAATGATGAGATGGAGAAATTTTGAAAGATTGTAAACTGGTGTGTTGTCAAAAGTAACATTTTTCAACAATTTAAAAAGCCTAAGGCAAAAATGGATGAGAAAATAAACACCAGGTTGAAAGCAAACCTTTTGTGGGAGTTTTCTCAGTAGAGGGTATCTGCCAGCTAAATAAATCAAAGAATGCTTCAATGGCCATGCTAGGAAAATTTGATTCGATATATCTCTCAACATCAGGCTTAGTTCTCAAGCTATGTCTCCTGCTAGAAGAAGTCTGAAGAGATTTTGGAAGATAAAGATGTCTATCTAGAAAATATCCAGCCTTGTTTGTCCTGCTCAACACTTTCCAGCCCCATACATCACCAGGATTTGGCCACCCCTCAGGTGCATATGGCAAACCTTCACCAGAAGAATAAGGTGACACTGGTTGAAGATCAAAGGTTTTATCCTTATAAGGATTGCTTTCAAATGGAGAGTCATTCTCCTCTTCATCCTGGCAACTGCAATAACACAGGACAGCGTCAACTGCTGATAACCATACAGTCCTACTACTCAAGTCACTGCCATAATTTCAACTTCAGTCAACTAATGTGGAGATTATCACAAAATACTGTGTGTACACAAAGGTAGAAAAATGTTGCTGACTTCATTCACCACTGAGGAATTAACCTAATATGTTAACCATGGCCTAACCGTTATAAAAAGTGAAAAAATAGTTTTTCAAACTCTCCAACATGACAAAATAAAATGTTGAATTTCAGCCCACAATGTGAGAGATAAGAGTTTTCAACAATTACTTGGTAACCACATGCAACATGCTCTCAGAATTAGAAAATGTACAGTGTCACTGTGATCAATTTAAACTACCAAGCCCTTTTCTGAAACAATGACAACAAAAGTCTCATGGAAATATCTTTTAACAACTTCAACAACATTTGCATGGCCCTTAAAACAAATAATGTTTTCAATAATCAACATTTTATATATAGAAGCAGCCAGATTTTCAAACAAGGGTACTTTTAGGCCTTAACGGGTAAGATTTTCACAGTATCTTCATGGAAAACAGAGAAATTGATAGGAGCAACCATTATACAATCAACATTGGTCAAAAACCACACAAACCCCCTTGGTGGTGTGCATGGCAAACTACATAATCATTTTGTCCAAAACACACTGCTAGTGTTCCTGATCAGCAGGTTTTTAACCAAAAAAATAAAAAATTGATCTTTTCTAAGCAAGAAGAAAAAAAATGGTACATTACCAAACACAAGAGAACAAAAATGAAGCGAAGAGGGAAAAGGTGAAAAGTTACCTGATGGGAATGGGAGAGTGTGATGGAGCCATGGACGGAAGAGAGGTTACTGGCAGAGAAAAGAGAGAAAAGGGGTGATGGGATTGCAATGAACATTGCATGTGGTGTTACCATTATTAATAACTAGATTTTAGTAACATTCCTGCAAAAATGGGGTCCACCTACAAGTTTTAGTTTTTAATTAATCCACTTACATGTTGTTTGATGAACATATTCACAATTTATAAACAAAATGTGGTAAACATCACTCCTACGATTTTCAAATATCAATTCCCTAAGTTTTTAATTGGTGAAAGTTTTTTCTTTGAATGTGGTTTAGCTATTTATTTATCAAAAGAAAGTAATTTCATACATTAATTAATAAAATGAAATTATGTTAAATTATCACTGTATTATTGTATTATTATTGTGAAGAAGCCGTGTCAATTTAAAGTAGTTCTAACTTTAATGTAATTAAATTTACCTATAAAATTATAAGATGGCATAACTCGTCTATTTTAATAATTTTTTAAAATTTTATCTTTTAATAATTAATATATAAAATTAACTGGTAAAAAAAACCTAATTCAGCTAACTACTCTTATAATTTATTTATATTCTATTGTTTTTCATTGATCATCACTTCATTATCATGTGATTTTTTTTTTACTTACAGAGGTACTTTATTTTTTAATTAGGAAGTTTAAGAAAATTATAAAAGATGATAAGAGATTTCCTAAAAACAGTTTTTATAGAAGAAATCAGTTTTAAATCATGAATTCTAAAGATGGAGTCGTATTTTAAAATACAATTTTTATTTTTTTATTTTCTAAAAAATCCTTAGAATATAACTTATTATTTTTTTAATTTTTGAAAGAAAAAAAAAATCAAATCGTATCTTAAAACTAGATTTTAATTTTTAAACAAACTGAAGTCATATACAACAACTTTTTCTTAAGAAAATAGAAACTATATTTGAAACATGAATTTATTACTTTTTTAAAGCAGAATTAAAAACAAAATGGTACTTTAAGTTAATAAGTTTCTGAATACAATCTTAATGCTTTTTAAGCAAAAGGAAATAATTAATTAGGTTCAACAAAGTAATACCTAAAACTTCTTAATTATATTAGGGTATTTACCCATATAAAAGAATGTACAATTTTAAAATGTAACTAGATTTTTTAATCATTCACTAAACATAATTTTACCTTAATGTTGTTGAGTTACATAAGTGAGAGACAAAATGAAAATGAAATAACTTAAATACTCTTACATAATAAAGCAAAATAATTAAATGCATGTATTCAAGAGTAAAAAAATATTTCATAATTGTTACCCAAAACCATTATTTTCTCTCAAATTTTTGTATAAGTTTTGCAATTTGGACCATTATGTTTCTAGCAATATTTACATGTTTCTTTCTTCTTTATTTACCAAATAAAAAAATCATTCAATCAAAAGAAAAACAAAAACAGTTGCAACTAATCATCTCCAAAGAAAGCACAACTTTATAATGTGAACTATTGTTTGTTGAGGTTTGGAGCAACTATTACGAGAAAAAGTGAAGTGTTGGAGTCTAAGGAAACATTTTTTGAAAAAATAAAAACAACTTTGTTGGAAAAGATATATTTCACTTCTTATATATCAGTTAAGTGAGAGAAACTTTAACAATTCTCATATCATTCATCAATTAATTGTTAATACACTAAAAAAAATATTACATAAAATTTAATTTTAAATAAAAAATAATTAATTATTATATTAATTAAATTAGATATTATTTTAGAGATTAAAAGATTTTTTTATCTAAAATAATTTTGATTATTAATAAATAATTTTTAAATTGATATTTAATTAACTATAAATTTTTAGTTACTGATTTTATAATTAAATATTAATTTAAAAATTAGTTTATAAATTTTATTAAAAATAAAAATAAAAGTTTTAACTATTAATTATTTTATATTTAAATTAATTTTTATTAATATTTAAAAGACTAATTTAAAATTAAAATCTGGATTGTCAATTCAGATATCAATTTAAAAAATAATTTTTTAATTTTTTATTAATAATAAAAGTTATTTTAAATATCAATAAATTTTTAATCTATAAATATTTAATTTAATGAATACAGTGATTATTTATTTATTTTAATTTGATCCAAATCTTTTATAGTAGATATTATAATATATCCAAACTTAATATAATATTTAAAATCAAATATAGTTAATATGATTTATTATATAATATATTAATCTTTAAATTCTACAATTAAATAATAAAAATATTTACAACTACAATTAAAATATATTTTAGAATAAATAATATCAATATAAATCAATTTGGTCTTATTTAATTTAAATAAGTGAAATGCTATCAATTTATTCTTTGAAAAGTTGAAATATTTATTTTAGTTTTCTTAATGTTCAAAAAGTCTTATAATAATATCGTATTGTGAAGTTTTGTAAAATTATTTTGTTATTAAAATATTTTTTTAACCGTCAACTTATAGTAACATTAAAGAATATTTTTTTATTAAATTGACCTTTTTATATATTTAAATACTGATTTTTTTTTACAATAACTAATAATTAAATTGCAAGTGTTTCATACACATAGTTATTCTTAAGTAAAAAATTATTATAAATACTGAATTGTTTAAAAACCTATACTTGTAACCGAATCGAAACAATCTAAAAAAATAACTTCAGCTTATCTCTATAAAATACGTCTAATTTTGAAATTAGACACATTAAAATAATATATTCACTCATTCATAGTAATCCTAAAAAAATTAAAATAATTAGTTATTATTATTTAACTAAACTAGAGACTATTTTTATAAATTAAAAAATTATTGGTATCTAAAGAAGTTTATATTATTAATAAAAATTTATAAAATAGTTTCTAAATTGATATATAATCTTTAATTACTAATATTTTAATTATTTATTATTATATATTCTAAATTAGTCTCTATAGTCTTTTATAAACTAATTTATAATTTAAAATATCAGTAGTTAAAACTTGATAGTTAATTTAAATACTAATTTAAAAACTATTATATAATTTTTTATTAATAATAGAAATCATTCTACTTACCAATAATTTTGTATTCTCTAATAGTATATAATTTAATCAATATACTAATTATATTTGATTTTATTGTTGTTTTTTAAAGACAATTTATTATTTAATGATTTCTTGTATTATGAATCATAACAGTCTTTTATATATATATACTTACTAAATTTATTTCCTTTTAATTTATATATACATTGAAAGTAATATGATTTTAATTCTTTATTAAGGACAACAAATATGTACATTTTTAGTAAAATATGCAGAATAAAAAACTTCAAATAAATAAAATTTTAACGCAAAAAAAATGAAATCAATACAACTAAGTAACATCTATATATCCATAAATGAAAATGTGTCTTCTTGTGTTTGCTTAAACAACATTCAAATTAAACAACGACCATAATACCACAAAATCAAACTATAACAAATCAAAACAATAAAAATAAGAAAAATTTAAAAACTAGAGGTAAAAGGCACACTAGTTGCACTCAACCACGAGTTTCCAGCAAGGAAGTTCCCAATAGTGAATTTTGATGCTTCGGAAGCACTTGTAATAACATGATATCCCAACTATTTAACTTTATTTGTTCTAGAAGAACCAAGTCCTCTATTTGATGTATTATCCATAATACAAGCAAACTACTTGAAAGTTTAAATGTATTATCCATAATACAAGCAAACTACTTGAAAGTTTAAGTGATATACACCGAATATAACGATAAAAATCAGAATTGACCGAATTTTAGTCTCAAGAGAGTAGCTGGACATATGGCCAGATAGTATACAAAACGTTCTTGGAAAAGAAGTGTTTGATCACTGTGCTCTTGTGTTAAAGACTAGATCTTTAGATTGGGGTCCTAAACCTTTCATGAGTATAGATGTTTGGCAAAGCGATGGGAGGTTTAAGGATTTCGTCAAAAGTAAGTGGCAAAGCTATGAGGTACAAGGTAGTGGGATTTATGTCCTCAAGGAAAAGTTCAAGAAGTTGAAAGCAGACCTAAAGGTGTGAAATAGAGATACATTTGGAAACTTAAATCATGTAGGGGAGGAAATCTAGCGACGTATTCAAGAGTTAGATGCCAGGGATGATGAGAGTGAGTTAGATGAGGAAGGGAGGGAGGAGAAGAGGATTTTGATGGCGGAACATAGAAGAACCAAGCATAGTCATGAACTTCTTTTACAAAAGAAGGCTCGTCAGAGGTGGTTAAATTAGTGGGATTTGAACACTAGGTATTTTCAGTAGTTATCAAGTGGAGAAGGGCAAGAAACGCAATCAGTGGATTGAGAGAAAATGGGCAATGGCTCGAAGATCAAACAAAGGTAAAAAGAAAGGTAAGGGGATTCTACAAGGAAAGGTTCGACATAGATGATCGGCCATGAGTCTGACTCGATAATGCAGTTTTTGACATCATCTCAGAAGAGGATAATGACATGTTGGTGGAAAGAATCACTGAAAAGGAAGTAAAAGAATGCAGTGTGGAATTGTGACAGTTCAAAAAGCCCAGGACTAGATGGCTTTAACCTCGGTTTCATCAACTTTTGCTAGAAAGAGATCAAGGCGGATGTTATAAGAGCGATGAACAATTTTGAAGAGTGTGACAAATGGTCGAGGGGGACAAATGCATCCTTTATTTTACTTATACCTAAAGTTGATAATCCTTAGTGATTAAACGATTTCAGACCAATCTCTTTGGTCGGATGCTTGTACAAAATAGTTGCCAAGATTTTGTCTTTGAGGTTGAAGAGGGTTTTGCACAAGGTTATCAACGTTAGACAGTCTGCATTTCTGGCAGGTAGGGGGTTAATGGACAATATTTTAGTGGCAAACGAAGCTCTAGAAGAAGTGAAGAGGAGAAAAAGCAGTTGCATATTCTTCAAGGTAGACTATGAGAAGGCATACAACTTAGTTGATTGGGACTTCATTTACTATATGTTACAGAGACTTGGTTTTTGCGAAAAATGGATTGATTGGATAAGAGCTTACTTAGAATCATCGTCGATCTTCGTTCTGGTGAATGGGAGTCCTACAGAGAAGTTCAAACCAAGGAAGGGTTTGAGACAGGGTGATCTTTAGCACCTTTTCTTTTCTTAATAGTTGCAGGGGTTGGTGTGGTAAGGAAAGCAGTGGAGAAGGACATGTTTCAGAGTCTGACTATTGGAGATAAGTAAGTAAAGGTGAATATGCTGCAGTACGCGGTGTTGATCAAGAGTGATCAAGTGCTTTGAAGAATTCAAATTGTGCTTTTGAAGAATCCAAATCCTATGTGTGTGATGCAAGGTTGTGTTGTTGTTGTGTTTTGGGAGGGATCTGGATAGTTTTATTTGTAATCCACTCCTCTGTTGAATCTAAAGCTAATGTGTTTTAAATCCTTTTTGAAATAAAGTGTTTTTTCAACTAAGTGAAAAACAACCTGTTGTTTTGTCGAATCAACCGGTTGTTTTACTCTTAGGAGTTTTTGAAAAGGTTGAAAATTGTTTTAGTTTGGTTGCCTTAACTACCAAACCAAACAATCGGTTGTTTCGTGGTTTCAATCGATTATTTCTTTGAAAATCCTAACAGAATTTTGTTTTGGTGGTTGAATGTGCTTTAAATGATTTCTAACTGAATACGCTCCTTCATTAAATTCTTTGACCAATCTTTGGAAAATATAAATAGTTTATGTTTTCAAACAAGTAAGAAAAACATATTTGAGTTTTTCAGTTGTGAAAGAGTTGATTCAAGATTTGAACATTCACATCAAAGCTTTGGGTTTTCTAAGAGAGTGGAATAAGATTGCATTTGTATTGATTTCAGATTGTTTTGTAAACAAGTGTAATCTCTTCTCAACCTTTTGTATTTCTGGTGTTGTGTTGCCAAGGAGTGTTGTGTGCTCTTGAGGTGGTCAAGATCAATACTTTTGGTGTGTGATTTGCCAAAGTGAGTGTGTTTCTTGAAGGGTTCAAGGTCACTATTTTGGTGGATTGTGTGTTGTAATCTGGTTTGATTACTTAGTGGATTACCCAGTGGTTTTCTGGGGACTAGATATAGCTCTTGGTTTAATAGTGAACCAGTATAAACTGTTGGTGTATCTTTCTCTTACTTAAACTCATTTACATTTTTTTTTAGCTTTACTAGTATAAATAACCGATTGTTTTTCTGCTGCTTTGCTGTTTTATTGATCTTGTTCTTGGCTAACCTGATTTCTGTTCTGGATGCATACAAAGAATTTTGTTAAACTTTAAAAGGATTACAAAAACCTCTCTTAGACAATTCACCCCCCCCCCACCCTCTCGTTTAAGGTCATATATTCTAACATGCGGATGATACCCTATTCTTTTGCAAAGCGAATCCATAAAATGTGTTCGTGATCAAAGTCATGCTTAATTGTTTCGAAATGACATCAGGACTAAAGGTTAATTATATGAAGAGTCGTATAGGAGGGGTAGGATGCAATCAGTACTTGGTGCAGAGTTGTGCAACCATCTTGAATTGTGAGGTGATGAAAACTCCTTTTAAGTATTTGGGGATGTCCATTAGGGGAACCATAAAAGGAGAAGTCTCTGGGAGGGGGTGGTGGAGAGTGTGAGGAAAAGACTGGGAGATGGAAAGGCAAGTTTATCTCTATGGCGGGCCCTTTATGTCTGATTAAATCAATGTTATCTTCTTTACCATTGTTTTATTTGTCTCTATATAAAATCCCAATTACGATAGCTAAGGAGGTGGTGAGACTGCAGAGGAATTTCTTATGGGGGTGGCTCAGAAGGTAGGAAGGTGGCGTGGGTTTCGTGGAAAAAAGTTTGTGAAACAAATGAGAAATGAGGGATAGGAATGTTATAGCTAAGAAAGTTCAATGTAGCTCTTTTGAGAAAGTGGATATGGAGGTTGGGCAGCGATGAAAGAGGTTTGTGGAAGGAGGTGTTGGAATCAAAGTACGAAGGATGGAGAACTCTAGGAATCAAAGGATTAACAGGTCAGAATCCTTATGGTGGAGAGATTTGAAGGAGATTTGGAGGATTGAGGGATGGAAGGGAAGTTTTGAGGATAATTGCTTTTGGGAGGTTGGAATGGGAGAGAAATTATCCTATGGGAGAATAAATAGTTTGGTGGTGAGGCACTTAAAGATAAGTTTCTGAGACTCTTTTCTATATGTACTAACAAAGGTGATAAGTTGTGGCAAGGAGGGAAGTGGAATAGTAATTTGCAGTGGGTATGGAAAATAGGATGGAGGAAGAGCTTGTTTGATCGGGAAAAGCACCAAGAGCAAGAGATGAGAAGGCTGATAGGAAGCAAGACGAGGAAAAGGAGGATCAGTGGGTGTGGAAGGTTAGTGATACAACAGAGTATACAGTCAAATCAGCATATAGTGTCCTAAAAGACGATGAACAGGAGGAAGAAATACCTATGTATGAGGGGTTTTGGAGGACAAAGGCTCAACCATCAGCCCACTTGACTGCATGGAGGGTGTTGGAGGATAAAATAGCAACTAAAGCAAATTTGGCAAAGAGGTGGATTTTAGTGGATAATAGCATTTGTCGTATGTGTGGGGAGGGAGAGGAAACTATTGGGTTTAATAGTGACTAAGTTCAAGAGGGGGTGAAATTGAATAGAATGATGAAATTGAATACACCTGGAAGGAGAATGCAAAATACATAAAAGATCTATAGAACAACTTGCAAAACTAGTGACAACACCTCCTACCAAACTTAGGTCTGTCAAGAACAAGCACACATTTTTCTTTTGAAAAACTCTTCAAAGAACACGTGCAAATCCTTTTTTAATTCTCTGAAAACTCTTAATCTTTGTTGCAAACTCGTTTTCTCAACCACAGAGATATGACTCTCTTTATATAGGAAATGATTTATAACAAATTTTCAAAAAACAGTTTAAAAAGCTGTTTTAAAAAGAACAGATTGAAATTATAATGAATATATTTATTTTCAAAAAGACAAAGAGAGATTTTAAATTGTTGCAACTCAGTCGTTTTGATAGCATAAAAAGGCTGAGCCAAGCTACTTGGTGCATAAAAACAAGGTTATCTAAAAACTTTAAAACACAAGGCACCCATCAAAAAAGAATTTATTCATTTGAGAAACAACAAATTCATTTTCTGTGCAGTAAAGCATATTTTGGGGAAAACATGAGAAAAACATTTGGAAAACGTTGTGCTTGATCTTATCACCTTGATAAGGGTTTAGAGGTGGGTCACGATGCAAAAAGCTCACTTTAAACACACTCTAACCTATATACAAGACTACCCAAGTACAAATACAATCTTCAAAGCAAGACACACTCTTTGCTACATCAAACACATTGACTTGAAGGAGCCACATCCATCTTCAACAGAAACAACATCACTTATTTTTTGTACTTGTAGGGTAGCTTGGCTGGTGTGAGTGAAATGCTATGAATGGGTGGGGTGACCTCAATCGTTCATTATGATCCTAAAAAGCAATTCACCCAGTTTATGTTGACCAAGGAAAGTGAAGTCGTCAATAACATATGGTTTTGTGTATGGATAGCAGTCATTGGAGAATTGTGGAAACAAAGGAACATGAAGATTTTTAGGAATGGTACTATAGATCATGGTGAAATCTTCATGATGGTTCAGCTGAAATTTTAGTCATGGGTAACTGCAAATGTTAGACTATCATATTTTTCTTATTCTGACTAGTGTCTCGAATCACTAGTGTGCATGATGGCATTCTCATGAAGCTCTTCTTGGATGTTTGTGAATATGGTGCGGAAGCTATGGTGAAAGTGGGCAAGGTCCTCCTAGGAATTGTGGTGACCTTGAAGGTGTACGAAGAGTATGGAAGAAGGGAGGTTCGGCCAGCCCTTTGATAGATGGTGAAGGAAGATTAAAATCTAGAAACTAGGTAAGGAGCAAGTATGGCACAAAATGGGCAGCATAACATTACTCCATTTAATCTTGAAAATACAAGGTGTAGGCTCCTCTTTTTATAGGCTAAAGAGGACCAGATTTGATGACCTAAATGCTACACAAATGTAAGCCAAATGAAATGTAAAGAAGTGGCACATGGAGGCACATGGGCCACATGGAGCACATGGGTGCACATGGCTTCATAAAACCATCCCTAGATTAGTGAAGGCTTCTAGAAACCTTTAGCTAATCAAGGTTAACTCCTCCTTAATTCTAATGTGCAGAAAAATAAACATTTGTCCACATGGCTATGCTATTTACACCCCAATTAAAGTTAAACTACACTTGATGGGCCTTCACGGAATATGTGCTAGTATGCCACTCTCCCATTCATAGCTTGATCCAAGTCTTCTTGTCCTAGACACTCCTAGCTTGTCCTAGACGCTCCTAGCTTGGCCTTCTTGTCCTAGACGCTCCTAACTTGTCTTAGTCGCTCCTAGCTTGGTCTTAGACGCTCATAGCTTGGTCTTAGACGCTCTTGACTTGGCTTTTGCCTTTCATGGAAGGTTGTGCTTGGCCCTCTTCCATCATCCCCTCCCTCTTGAAAAGGATTTGTCCTCAAATCCAATGCTTTTGCTTCCTAGGGGGATGGTTGTGGCTGGATGGTGTCCATCATCTCCTCCTTCTTGAGAAGATCTATCCTCAGATCTTCATACTTGATCTCGGATAGCAGCCACTTGCTTTGAGAACTAGGATTGCCCTCCCGGGTCAAACGTGTACCTACGGAAATCATCAAATAAAGCAGAGGTGTCAGTTTGAAAATTAATTTCACTAAGTTGCCATTTTTGTTTTTCTTTTGTGTTTGACAACTTTTTACAATATTTCTTTTTTTATTGTTGTATGTGTTCTCTAATCATCTTATGCATTTTAAAATTTTCAATTGTGGTTACTTTCTCTTTAGGCACAAATCCTATAGGAGATGGTAACAACTCAAAAGAAGAAAGATGATTTAGCCCACCTACAACCTCAAAAGTAGAAATATAAGTAGTTTTGTGAACTACTTTATGGTGTGTATGCTCATCTCTAGAGTTGTGTTTGTCTTTTATGATTACTCTAGGCATAGTAGAAAGAGCTAGATTTTCAAATGTATTTTGACCATGCCTTTGAGGATGATAAGAATTTAAAGTGTACAACTTAGTTGCAAGTTTTCCAAAAAGAATCCTCAAATCATGGTTTGCGAAATTTGGAGCTCTATCCAACACTATGCTTGAGGATAAACCATGAAGATGTAGCACTTCTCTAGAGAAGAGTTTATCCATGAAAATTGAATCAAAACCTTTTGTTGTCCTAGGAAGCTCTAAAATGAAATTTGTGTCTTCCCAAGGATCATTTACAAAAGGTGAAGAAGTATAGAGTTCTTGAGACGTTGCCTTAGGTGTAGTTTGAAAACAAGAATTGTACCTAAAGTAATGTCTTTGAACTTCTTTTCTCATAGGGGACAAAAGTTTTCCTTTTAAAAGCTCTAGAGTTTTATCAACTCTAATTTGGCTCATGAGTTCTCTTTCATGAAGACTTTTTCTCTTATGTGTAAAGATAGTCTCGTTGTTACAACCATTGTTTATGAAAATTTGTACACTTTGCAATGGTTGTCTCAATAAGACATGACAAGTTTCTTTAGGCACTACTTCACATAAAAAATTGTTTTGGTAGATGCTTATAGATAACTTGACATTCACTTGGTGATATCCTAGCACATATGAGAAATAATCTTTATCTATGCAAGCTTCTTTTAAAAACTCTTCTTTTTTGCTTATGCTTGCAAGTGTTCCTTTACAAGAGGTAAGGCTAGGTTGTTCAACAAGAAGCATGTTTTCAAGGGTATTTTCAATGTGCTTGCCTTGTTGAATGACCTAGTGGGAAGGAACACTCTTCTCCCACGCCTTTTGTTTCACAAGGTTTTCTTTCTTTTCTATTTTTACATTTTCATCACTCTCACTAGCTTCTTTTTCTTGGCTACTATTCTCATCTTTGTCCCTTAAGATCATAGATCTTTCATTGGAACATTGAGATGCTAATTGATCATTGCCAAGGTATTCTAAACATGGAATTTCTCTAGCTTGAATGTGAGAGATATGTTTGGTTAGGTTTTGGGAAAGTTCTAGAGATGGTTCTTGTATATGTTCTTCCCCTCTATGGAACTCATCCTTGTCATAAGATACATAGTATGAACTTTGTTTTTGACTTGATTGTTTTCTCAAAATTTGTTTTTCAACTTTAATGCTAAGTTGAATCAAGTCATTTAAATCTCTATAAGGTAAAAGTTCAACTTTGTTTCTTATCTCAAGTTTGAGACCACTTAGAAACCTAGCTATGGTGGTATGGTTGTCCTCGTTAATCCTTGCCCTCTCAATATATGATATCATCTTTTGCCAATATTCTTCTACACTCATATCTTTTTGATGAAGTCTTTGGTGCTTGTCCATCAACTTCCTATTGTAATGTGAGGGAATATGGCGACATCTCAAGGCTCCCCTAAGGTCATTCCAAGATGTAATGGGAGGGTCCTTGTGGAGATGTCTCTCTCTTTTTAGGGCATTCCACCAATACATAGCATCACATTGAAAACTTAAGGTAGCTAAGGGTACTTTCTTTTCTTCACTCACGTGGTTATAAGCAAACAAATGCTCTACCCTCATCTCCCAATATAGATATGTTTCTACATCTTCTTTTCCATAGAAATGAGGTAGCTCTACCTTAGCTTCCTTTAGGTTTTCTTGTCTCTCTTTTCTAGCTCTCCTAGGGGATGGTTGATGATATTCATTTGTCCTAAGACTTTCTTCCCCAAGATAATCATGATGTTTAGAGCTAGATGCATGAGAATGTAATTTTTTTGAAAATTGAGACTTCTCATCCTTTGCTTTAGTCAATTTATTAGTTTTGGCCTCATTCTCCAATTGTTTAGATGAAATCAATTGCACAGCTTGTGAAACTTCTTTCAAAAGAGTTTTCAAAGATTTTACTTCACTTTCAATAGACTTTGCAGAGTGAGAAGAAGAAGACATGACTAGAGCTTTGTGTGTAGAAGTATTTTACTTTGAGAAAATTTAGGGAAGTCAAAGAAGGTAGTCTTCCAGGTAAGGGAGGTGAGTCACAATGGACTACTTAAATACCAAGCCTTGCCTTAGCCAAAGACTATCCCTTAATGCCTTCACACAAAGCTTTCTCTTGGTAAACCACTTAAAACACAATTAAGTTGGAGAAATCAAAATTTTAATGCAAGAAAAAAATGCAAACTAACTAATTAACCAAGCAAAAAAAATTAACAAAGCTTTAAGCAATACAAGACAATTAAAAACGTAACTATCTAAAGCAAAGAGATGCAATTAAAACAATTAACAATTGCTAAACTAGATAGTTCTACACTAGTCGGCCCTAGGTGAGGCTTCTTGGACACTTGGAGCCCTTGAAGACACACTCACCGTCTAATCACGTAATTAAAGAAGTAATTAACA
Source organism: Phaseolus vulgaris (assembly GCF_051622355.1). Taxonomy (NCBI): domain Eukaryota; kingdom Viridiplantae; phylum Streptophyta; class Magnoliopsida; order Fabales; family Fabaceae; genus Phaseolus; species Phaseolus vulgaris. The sequence goes on from NC_143507.1 coordinate 31,632,219, forward strand.
AAAGTTAAGTTGTAAAGAAAAAATAAAGGAAACTCCCTTTGTTGATCTTTTTTTTTTTTTTGCTATTGGCACTTCCTTGGTTGTCTTTTCTTTGTTGGGGCTTCCAATGTTTGTGGTGTTTTTGGTAGGTATTTGTTTCTGCCCTTGCCTTTGTTCCTCTTAGAATTAGGGAATTAATTCTCCAATCCAGCACCTATCAAGCAAACTAGACCTCACTCAAGTCAAATTTCCACTCAAATAAGCACCAATTGAGAATCAATCCACCACCAAATTTAGAGGCCAAAGAATTAAAGCAAGAAACAAATTAATTTGAAAAATAGTACCACACAAAAGGAATTAAATGTGACAACTAGAAAGAGTTCCAAAGAAATATTAGACAAGCAAATAAAGGTACTCAAAGAAAGGTAGGCACACAAAATGGATCCTAAGAATAGCACTAGATTTGATTTCAAAATCAAAAACAGCACCACTGAAAAAATTGTTGTGGGCCAGAGAGGGTGATTTTCCCCGATTTATGCTGAGCTGCGCTTTTAAGATTTGCTTCTGAAAATTTATATGCAAACAATTCAAGATCTTAAATGAATTCTAGCGTTGGTTTCACTCCAAACGCATGAACCATTTTGTTTTAATAAATTTTCTAAAATCAGTGTTCAGTTACGCCAGTTGTAGCGCCAGATTTGCACACTATTTTTATAATATTTATCATTTTTTTTCTATTGACTTTTTTGAACTGATTCTTTTTTTTGTCTTTTCTGTAACACCTCAATCTTGCATAATCCAGAGGATCAGAAATTTCCTATGTGGAAAAAAAAATTTCTTAAGCAAAACAGCCAGCACAGAGTTATGCAAAACAGGGGATTCTATAAATCTGAAAAAAAAAACAGAACACAATGGAATTGGTGAAAAGGAATTTGTGTAGATCTAAACACAAATATGAACTCAAGCTAAAAATAAAAGGCACCAAAGGATCAAAAACACAGCAGACTCAAAACAAACATTTAGACCAAAATCAAGAAACAAATAAGCCAAACAAAGTACTACTATGATTTGATCACATTTTGGAAAAACATGACTAGACAAAACACATATAGATTCAGAAATTAAAAGACTCAAAGAGCATAAAATGAACCAAATAAAATTGCAATAAGGACTCAAATACCTAAAATAAAAACAACAACACAAAGTGTATGGAATCCTACCAAAAATTGCACAAAGATTGCTCAAGAACAATTGAACAAGATGCACCGATTGGAATTTCCAAACAACACACCAATTCAAAGCAAAATTAAAAAAAAAAAACAGCAAGACAATATGGAATGTAAAGAACAACACGGATTAAAGAAGAACTCAAAATGAAAATGACCAAGAACTACTCATCTTTGAAGAACCTATGCTCATGATACCAAATGATGGCATTCTCATGGAGCTCTTCTTGGATGTTTGTGAATATGGTGCGGAAGCTATGGTGAAAGTGGGCAAGGTCCTCCTAGGAGTTGTGGTGACCTTGAAGGTGTACGAAGAGTATGGAAGAAGGGAGGTTCGGCCAACCCTTTGATAGATGGTGAAGGAAGATTAAAACCTAGAAACTAGGTAAGGAGCAAGTATGGCACAAAATGGGCAGCATAACATTACTCCATTTAATCTTGAAATTACAAGGTGTAGGCTCCTCTTTTTATAGGCTAAAGAGGACCAGATTTGATGACCTAAATGCTACACAAATGTAAGCCAAATGAAATGTAAAGAAGTGGCACATGGAGCACATGGGTGCACATGGCTTCATAAAACCGTCCCTAGATTAGTGAAGGCTTCTAGAAACCTTTAGCTAATCAAGGTTAACTCCTCCTTAATTCTAATGTGCAGAAAAATAAACATTTGTCCACATGGCTATGCTATTTACACCCAATTAAAGCTAAACTACACTTGATGGGCCTTCACAAAATATGTGCTAGTATGCCACTCTCCCATTCATAGCTTGATCCAAGTCTTCTTGTCCTAGACGCTCCTAGCTTGGCCTTCTTGATGGAAGAGGCCCAAGCACAAGCCCACATGCAAGCCCACCAAAGGGTAGATTTGGGCCAACCATAGAGTTATGGCCAAGAGGATCCAAGAAGACGTTCTTTTACATGTTCAAATGCCATAAACTCTAGTGTAGAGTAGACTTTAATTTCTTGTCAAAATTAGCATAGGAACTTTATTTGTAATTTTCTTAGAATTAATTTTGGCACCTAAAACACCAACCTAGGTAAACTTAGAGTTTCTAAAAAGACCTCTAAATTTACCAAGGCCGGTCTAGAAAGCCCATGGAGGGGGTGAACATAAAAACTAGACACACCCCTCCCCATGTGCTCATTTGTGCACCCATGTGCCATGTGCACCCATGTGCTTCACATTTACATTTCATTTGGCTAGCATTAGGGTTGCATTATGGTCCTCCTTAGCCTATAAAAGGAGGAGCCTACACCTTGTATTTTCAAGTTTAATTGAGTATTGTTATGCTGCCAATTTTGTGCACTAGCTTTACTTCTCCTAGAAATCTAGGCTATAAACTTCAATCCTTCACCTTTCTCCCTTGAGCTGGCCGAACCTCTCAAACTCATACTCATCATGCACCTTCAAAGCCAACACAACTCCTAGGAGGGCTTTGTTTCACTCACCCATTGCTTCCGCATCACTTTCACTACTTTGATTCAAGAAGAACACATGAAAATGCCATCATTTGGTATCATGAGCTTTGGTTCTTCAAGATGAGTAGCTCCTTGTCTTTTAAATTTTAGTTCTTCTTTATTTCATATTGTCATCTACTTTCCTTACTTGTCTTGCTGTTTTTTACATTTTAAATTGTTCTTGGTGTGCTTATGGAAGATCCAACCGAAGCACAATTGTTCAATTGATCTTGAACAAATTCTGTGCAGCTTGTGATAGGATTCCTTACACCATTGAGTGGCTGTTTTCTTTTAGGAATTTGAGTCCTTATTGCTTTCTTAATTTTGCTTCATTTTATGCTTTGAGTCTTTATTTTTCTGAATCTATAAATGTTGTGTCAAGTCATGTGAATCCATATTTGTCAACAATTCTTAGTAGTCCTATTATTGGCTTGATTGTTTCTTGCTTTTGGGTCTCTTTAATTTGTTTGAATCTGCTGTTCTTTGATCCTTTGGTGCTTTTTTTATTTTTAGTTTGAGTTCATATTGTGTTTAGATCATACACAATTCTATTTCACAAATTTCCATTGTGTCTAAACTTTGGTATCTTGCTGTTTTTGTTTCCAGTTTTCAGATTCCCCTGTTTACACCTTCTCTGTTTTGGCTGTTTTAACCCAGAAAAATATTTCCACCCATAGAAAAATTCTAATTTTCTGGAAAATGCAAGTTTAAAGTGTTATAGAAAAGACAAAAAAAGAATTAGGTCAAAAGAAGCAACCGAAAAAAAATGATAAATCTTACAAAATCAGAGTGCAAATCTTGAGCGCTCCAGCTGGCATAACCGAACACCAATTTTGAAAAATTTATTAAAAACAAATGGTGCATCCGTTTTGAGTGATTCCAAAGCCAGATTTTAGATAAGATCCTGAATCTCTTGCATAACAAATTTCAGAGCCAAATTCCAAAAATACAGATCAGCATAAATCGGGGAACAAACACGTTTTCTGGCCCACAACATTTTCCAGTGGTGCTGTTTTTTTTTATTTGGTCATCTAATCTAGTGCTTTTCTTTAGGAATTCTTTTGTGTGCCAACCTTTTATTGAGTACCTTTAATTGTTTGCTTTAATTTCTTGAATCTCTTTCTAAGTTGTCATATTATAAATCCTTTTAGTGGTACTGTTTTCTTTCAATTAAATTTGTTTCTTGCTTTTGTTCCTTGACCTCTCTTTTTGGGTGCTGGAATTTAATTTCTCCCTTGGTGCTTATGTGCATGGAATTTGACTTGGTTTAAGGTTTAGCCCTTGTGAATAGGTGCTGGAAATTGGAGAATTAAAGCCAACATTCTAAGGAGGAGACAAAGCCAAAGCCGAAACAAGATTTCTTGAAACAAACACTACAAACACTTAGGAGATCAACAATCAAGACAACAAAGAAGTGCACTAACCAAAAGGAGGAACAACAAAGGGAGTTCTCTTATTTCCTTTGCAACTTGGTTTATTGTTAATTACCTTGTTAATTACGTTTAGACGGTGAGTGTGTCTTCAAGGGCTCAAAGTGTCCAAGAAGCCTCACCTAGGGCCGAATAGTATAGCATTCTTGATTAGTAATTGTTACTTGTTTGTAATTGCCTTTTCTTTTGCTTAGTTAGTGACGCTTTGCATGGTTATTTTGTTAAGTTTGTGTTAAACCGACTAGCTTTGTTGATTAGTAGCTTGCATTGTTTTCTTTCATTGAAAATTTGATTTCTCAACTTAATTGTGTTCTAAGTGGTTTACTAAGAGAAAGCTTTGTGTGAAGACATTGGGGGATAGTTTTTGGCTAAGGCAAAGGCTTGGTATTTAAGTAGTCCTTTGTGACTCACCTCCCTTACCTGGAAAACTACCTTCTTTGACTTTCCTAAGTTTTCTCAAGGTAAAATACTTGTATAACACAAAGCTTTAGCCATGTCTTCTTCTTCTCATTCTACAAAGTCTATTGGAAGTGAATTAAAATCTTTAAAAACTCTTTTGAAAGAAGTTTCACAAACTGTGCAATCAATTGCATATAGACAATTGGAGAGTGAGACTAAACTTAATGTTTTAACTAAAGCAAAGGATGAGAAGTCTCACATTCTAAAAAAATTACCTTCTCATGCATATATCTCTAAAGATCATGATTCTTTTTGGGAGGGAAGCATTAGAGTAAATGATTATTATCAAACACCCCCTAGAAGACATAGAAGAGATAGAAAAGAACAAGAAAACCCAAGAGAGGTTAGGGTAGAACAACCCCATTTCCATGGAAAAGAAAATATAGAAGCATGCGTAGATTGGGAAATGAGGGTAGAAAAATTGTTTGCTTCCCATAAAGAAAGAAAGGAAAGAAAAACACAAAAGAAGAGAGGGGAAGTCGAAAGGGAAGCTAAAGAAAAAGAAGAAAAAGAAAAGCATGAGAAGACCCTTGAAGAACAAAAGGCGTGGGAGAAGAGTGTTCCTTCCCACAAGGTCATTCAACAAGACCAAAGATTTAAAAATACCTTTGAAAATATGTGTCTTGTTGAACAACCTCAAAGCCTTACCTTTTGTAAAGGAACACTTGCAAGCCTAAGTGAAAAAGAAGAGTCTTTAAAAGAAGCTTGCATAGATAAAAATGAAATAGATTATTTCTCATATGTGCTAGGATATCACCAAGTGAATGTCAAGTTTTTTATAAGCATCTACAAAAACAAATTTTTATGTGAAGTAGGGCTTAAAGAAACTTGTCATGTCTTATTGAGACAACCATTGCAAAGTGTACAAATCCTTATAAACAATGGTTGTCACAACGAGACTATCCTTACACATAAGAGAGAAAGTCTTCATGAAGGAGAACTCATGGGACAAATTAGAGTTGATAAAACTCTAGAGCTTTTAAAAGGAAAACTTTTGTCCCCCATGAGAAAAGAAGTTCAAAGACATTACCTTAGGTACAATTCTTGTTTTCAAACTACACCCAAGGCAATGTCTCATGAACTCTATACTCCTTCACCTTTTGCAAATGATCCTTGGGAAGATACAAATTTCATATTAAAACTCCCTAGGACAACAAAAGATTTTGATTCAATTTTCATGGTTATGGATAAACTCTTCTCTAGAGAAGTGATACATCTTCATGGTTTATCCTCAAGCATAGTGTTGAATAAAGCTTCAAATTTCGCAAACCATGATTTGAGGATTTCCTTTGGAAAACTTGCAACTAAGTTGCACACTTTAAATTCTTATCATCCTCAAACGCATGGTCAAAATACATTTGAAAATCTAGCTCTTTCTACTATGCGTAATATAATCATAAAGTGCACACACAACTCTAGAGATGAGCAAACATACCATAAAGTAGTTCACAAAACTACTTATTTTTCTACTTTTAAAGTTATGTGTGGCCTAAATCATCTTTCTCCTTTTAAGTTGTTACCATCTCCTATAGGATTTATGCCTAAAGAGAAAGTAACCACAAATGAACATTTTAAAATACATAAGATGATTAGAGACCACACACAACCAATAAAAGAGAAACTTTGTCCAAGGTTGCCAAAACCAAAAGAAAAACAAAAATGGCAACCTAGTAAACTTAATTTGCAAACTAACACCTATGCCTTATTTGATTATTTCTATAGGTGGACGTTTGACCCAGGAGGACAAGCTTTGGCGAAGCAAGAGGCTGCTATCCGAGATCAAGTCTGAAGATCTGAGGATAAATCTTCTCAAAGAAGGAGGAGATGATGGACACCATCCAGCCACAACCATCCCCCTAGTTGAAGAAAAAGCTTTGGATTTGAGGACAAATCCTTTTCAAGAGGGAGGGGATGATGGAAGAGGCCCAAGCACAAGCCCACATGCAAGCCCACCAAAGGGTAGATTTGGGCCAACCATAGAGTTATGGCCAAGAGGATCCAAGAAGACGTTCTTTTACATGTTCAAATGCCATAAACTCTAGTGTAGAGTAGACTTTAATTTCTTGTCAAAATTAGCATAGGAACTTTATTTGTAATTTTCTTAGAATTAATTTTGGCACCTAAAACACCAACCTAGGTAAACTTAGAGTTTCTAAAAAAACCTCTAAATTTACCAAGGCCGGTCTAGAAAGCCCATGGAGGGGGTGAACATAAAAACTAGACACACCCCTCCCCATGTGCTCATTTGTGCACCCATGTGCCATGTGCACCCATGTGCTTCACATTTACATTTCATTTGGCTAGCATTAGGGTTGCATTATGGTCCTCCTTAGCCTATAAAAGGAGGAGCCTACACCTTGTATTTTCAAGTTTAATTGAGTATTGTTATGCTGCCAATTTTGTGCACTAGCTTTACTTCTCCTAGAAATCTAGGCTATAAACTTCAATCCTTCACCTTTCTCCCTTGAGCTGGCCGAACCTCTCAAACCCATACTCATCATGCACCTTCAAAGCCAACACAACTCCTAGGAGGGCTTTGTTTCACTCACCCATTGCTTCCGCATCACTTTCACTACTTTGATTCAAGAAGAACACATGAAAATGCCATCACTTCTTGTCCTAGACGCTCCTAGCTTGTCTTAGTCGCTCCTAGCTTGGTCTTAGACGCTCTTGACTTGGCTCTTGCCTTTCATGGAAGGTTGTGCTTGGCCCTCTTCCATCAGTGCATGAGGTCTGTTACTAAAAATTCAGGTTAGTTAAGAGTCTGATGATGTTCTTGAGGTTCTGTGGGTGGTTTGGGGTTTTTGTATAAGAGTTGAGGTATCCCTGAAATATCTCAATTATTTATTCTTTGTTTGTTGATAAAAAAAACAAAGAAACTAGTTAATACAAAGTTACCACTCCATTCCATCTAACCTTCTCTCTCCATTGAGCAATCTATCTACATAATTCTTCATGAAAGTTGTTCTTGAATATTGTTTCCAAGGCCTTCCAAGGTAGGTCTTAATTGAGCTTTGAACAAGATTCAAATATGAGGCAACAGTCACCCTTGATTTTGTAATAGAGATGTCAGTGTTTTGGTAAGAATCGATTCTTCCTTGGGCAGTGATTGTGTTGACTTTGTTTGAAGGGTTTCTTGCATATAGGTTACAATTTTGAACGATTTTTTTAGAAAAGTGGAATAATTTTCCCCTTTCTTTTATCAAAATGGGGTTGTTTTAGGAAAAGTTACGGATATGGAGAAGTCGCGTCAACGTGACACGATTTTTCTCACATGTTAAGGTAAAGTAGTGTCAAGGTGGCTTAACTTCAGTGTAACCAATTTGAACATAAGTGGTGCCATCTTGACACAACTTCACCTTGACATGTCAAAAATGGTGTCACCGTAATAGAGCAAAATTAAGTTTCATTCAATTTAGGCCATGGGAGTTATGCGAAAAAGGGAATAGGATTTGGAGATGTATGTGGGTGGGAATCGTATGGAGCATTTGGAATCAACAGAATAACATTTTATTCATAACAAATGTTGTAGATGCGAAAAAAATACATACAATGGCACAAGTAAACACATGGGTTTGGATAACAAATAAGCACTAGAAAGAAAACTTCAGTTACTCTTATTGGAGTCTCAATTCAATCACACGCAAAAAAAAAAAATATTTCATATCAAAGTATAATATAGATATAAAGATTAAAGAGGAATATTCAATCAGGTTGGGAAGTTATAAGATATGAGATTTACAGTATGTATATTAGACCTATATCGAATAACAAATAGACTTGTAAAGAGAAGAAACCATGCAGACCATAACCATAGAAGTTGTAAACATGAGGCTTATGTGAGAAGTTCAACAACAAATATTAGAAACACAATTGTAGGAGATGTATCAAATCAGAAGGTGCAAAGTTAGAGAAAAATATAACATATAAAAACACTTGGAATTAGAATGAAAGTAGGAAAAACATTTAAAATAAAAAGAATAGAACTACATATGTAGTTTAGTACAAATCAACAAAATTTGCATAAATATGGATTTCTTTTCAAAGATTAAGGGCTGGTACAAAAGTTGATATGTCCTAAGGTTGACTACCTCAGATCAATTAGTTTTCCCCATGTTTTTACAACCTCTAATTGGCAATAGATTAAGAAACTATAAAATCACAAGGTGTAATGGAAGATTATTTCTTTATTGGAACTCGTAAAAGAGACTTTTGCTAATGATAAGATTGTTGGTAGAATGACAACTTAGACAATTACAAATAGGGTTCTTTTGTACAAACATGGGTGTACAGATTGCAGGGTTAAAATGTGCAAATAAAAAAGGTGGGAAACATGAAGAGTAGGCGTCCAAAGTTCTAATCATATAAAATGAATTCAAATAGATGTCATAAATGGGGTTATAATTAGCTAACCATTTTCAGACTCCATAGTCTAGAATTGCCATGTATTTTTCTACATATCTTTCTCTACTCAAATAAGTGGCAATCAAACAATAGAACAAAAGTAATACTTTATGCATGATTTTTTCTTGAAGTAAGGGAGGCAGGACTGAAACCCAACAACAATACACTTAATCAATTGAAGAACATTGTGGATGGCAAAGGGACGTTATTGTTTTACGAACATGGAGAAATTTTCAGAGTTTTTGACTAGGCGTTACTCTTTGCACAAAATTGAAACTGGCCATACCACTCCAATTTTTATATATTATTAGTCTTGTATGCTGACTATGAAAAATGCATAAAGTTGGTATGGATGGATATAGGTTTAAACTGTTTGAAATTTCTTTCAAGTAAATCTTGTGTAAAGAATATATGAGCTAGAATATCATATTTGTTCCATTATATATGATTTTTCTTGATAAAAAAAATTCAAGACCAAATTTTTGTCAACTTATTATCTCACATATCTAGTCTTATTTCAACCAATTAAATAAATCCAAATCAATCAAATTCATCCATATAATTAAAATAATATATAAATTCCATACATCATGTACTACCTAAAGTTATAATAATTTAAAGTTATAACAATTCATTTAATCATTTCAATTTAAAACATCTAGTGTTAAGCATATACTTGTTGTTTAAACAAGCAACTCTTGTTTGAGTGACATTCTTCACAAAACATAAGAAATGTACTAATTCTCACTCTTTCATGTTGTGAGCTAATGCTTAATGATTGAAGATATTACTTGAGTGTAATTCTTTTAGAAGTGAGAGAATCAACATTAACTATTTCTTTTCCAATCAACCAGAGTGACTACATTTCAAGAGAAGGGAGAATTCATTTTCACTCTTCCTTATTCGAGCATCCAAACTCTAATAGAGAGAAAATTAATTATGTTTTGTCCTTACTCAATGAGTACTTATTTAGAAATAACTTTTTAAATATGTACAATTACCTTATTCGTCCCTACATTTAGGGTCAATATTCAATTTAGTACAGTGGTTTTTAAAAAAAAAATCAATTTGGTCCCTATGTTTTTTAAAATGTATCAAAGTGGTCATTTTTGTTAAGTCCATCAAACGACGTCAAGTGTTGCTTATGTGGCAGAGAGAAGTAGGATTGGGTGTTGGGTGTTCTGTGAGGTGTCAAGTAACTTGGATTGAGATATTAGTTTAGTGAAAAATGAATTGGGGTTAGGGTTTCTTGAATTCCAATTAGGAGTTAAGAATTTTTAATTGTAAGTAGTGAGTTTCTGAGGTGCGATTGTGATCACGTGGTGCAATCTCGAGCTCGTGAAGTGCGATTGTGTGGGGCAGCGATTGTGGGAGGTGCAACCATTGTTGAGTGTGTTGTAGTTTTGTTGACTGGTCTCCCACAACATCTTCCACGAAATCACAATCTCACTTTCCTTTCTTTCCATTTTCCATTCACATTCCTTTAATCATTCATCTCCCACTCTAAATTCCAAGCCATCCTCACCGCCATAGGCAACTTCTTCATCGTCACCCTACTCCTTGTCGGAGCCATCGTGCTCTGCCAGCAGTACCGCAACTCCTCGAAAGCCCGCACCCGCCAGATATCAACCAAACTCGAACTTGCCCACGACGCCTCTTTCTCTCTCGCCAGAACAGAAACCCTAACCAGCACAATTTATTAATCTTTGTCAAACCAATCTCATGCCCCCAAACCCTAAACACTCAATTTGATGTGTCTTTTAATTGACAATCCACATAACTTCTTCTCTCTGCCACATAAGCAACATTTGAGGCCGTTTGGTGCTACTTAACAAAAATGAGCATTTTGGATACATTTTAAAAAACATAGGGACCAAATTGATTTTTTCAAAAACCACTAAAATAATTATCCTAAATATAAAAACAGATAATATAATTATATCTTTTAAATAAAAAAATCTCAATAAAATCTTCTAAACATGCCAAAGAGAACACATGAAAATTTTAAAAACTTCATAAACACAAAAATCTAATGTTAATAAACAATGGAACTTATTCTTAGAAGTTAGATTTTTTTATTAAAATAGTGTAATTTTGTATTAAATTTTTCAAAACGGGCAATTTGTTTTTCTCAAAATGGGTAAATCATTAATGTGAAATACGTTTACTGAAGACAAAAATTGCAACCCACACTTACAATTTAAAAAAACAAAACGTATATCCCATAGATTTCAATTTTTAGAATATATAATAATATATAAAATTAAAAAAAAAAACCATAAATTCGTATATTTCATATACGATTTCTAGTTAAAATCGTATATACGTTTATATTTTTTTAATATATAATAATTTTAATATATGTTTTTCAATATTTAAAATTAAAAAATATAAAATTAGATAAGTTTAATTTATTATTTATAATTTTTTATATATAATTAAAGAAAATTAGTTTTTTTATAAAATATATTTTTAACTTAATAAATTTTTATAAAATATTTTTTTATTATATATAATTAAAGAATGACTAAAGTTTTTTATTATATATAATTAAAAAATTAAATATAATTTTTTGATTTTTAATACATTAAAAATATTTTAAATTCTTAATAAATCTTAAATAAACTAAAAAACTTAAACCGAAAAGCTAAAACGGACAACGTTAAATGAAAAAAAATATATTTAAAAAGAACATTGAAGTATGACATTAAGTGAAAGCCCACAAACATGGAAAAATAATTTAAAAAATATTTAATTTAACAATCTAAAGATGAACGAACTATTTATGAGATCTTATTCTACATGAGGTCTTCTTCATTGTCTCGATAGACATCTATGCGGAGGTGGGCTATCATTGTCATTGCTTTCTTCTTCGTTGTTGTCAAATGAAATATCAGACCCCAATTGAAGGCATTGTGGGCCGATAACAATGCATGGTAGGAAATGGATGGAAATACAAAGGGTGGTGTCATTGTTGAAGCTCAAACATCTGTGATGGACCCAGAGAAATTAGACAGACACGTTGTGGTGGTGGTCCATAAAGCTGAATATTTGGGGTGATTGATTGATGGTGGATTGAAGTTGGACTTGTTGTCCAAATTGTGTAACATTTGAAGAAGACCCAACATGATGAGGGTGCCCATCAGAATGGTGTGGTTGATTATCAGGTGACATGTCATATTGTTGTTTAAAAAAATAATTAATGTAGGATTTAAAAAACTAACAATATGAAATGGGGTATAAATTGAACTTGCATCCTCTTCAGATGTGACCTCTATAGGTGAGACGTAGCAAATGGTATGAATGATGTACCATTGCATGTAAGTTGATTCATTACTTTTAGATTGGGGTATGAATGACATATTGTTCAACTTAGTTTCAAGAATAGTTGTTTACCATTCTGTTTTAGGCTTTCTTTTGAGTTTTATTGATGTCTTCATTTTGTTACACCAAGTGTTTGTGAAAAGGATTATGGCATTCATTGTTCATATGAGCTTGGTTTCTCTATTGGATGGATTTCTCCTCCATTGAGTTTACCTTAAGCTTCCTTTCACTTGTTGTTCTTTCTTGTGGTATATCTTTTCATTTTTTAATCCATACAAGTTTTGTCTTAGTCATGTTATTCCATAATTGTCTTCACTTCTTGTAGTACTTTTATTGCTTTGATTGTTTCTTGCCTTGATTTACTTTCTGTTTCTGAGTTTATTGCTTGATCCTTTGTGCATTTTCATTTTTAGATTTGAGTTCATGCTTATATTCTAGACCTATACAAGTTCCTATACATAATTTCCATTATGTCTTTGCTAGTTCATCATACTGTTTTTCATTCCTAAATAGGTTACTCTGTTTTCTTACAAACGGCTACTGTTTTCAATTTACTGCAATTAATTAGCTCATGGGAAATTTGTGAAAATTTGGATTTACATTATTCAAAGTGTTACAAAAGCATAGCAAAAAGAAGTACTCAAAAATTCCAAGTACACAAAAAATGATAAATAAAATACGAAAAGTGTACAATTCTGCCGAAAAAAATACGGTAATTGGGCAGCGATTTTGAAAAATTTATTTCTCTCAATTGGCTTACTGTTTTTACCTCGTTCCAGTGCCATTATTGAGTTGAGACGTTTAAGTTTCTGTGTTTAATTTTTCACATTCCAGCTCGCTTTCAATCATTACATTTAAATCTGTAAACATAGCACAGTTTGCACAAAAAAAATATTTTCTTGTAGTTCTGTTTTTGTTTCTTAAATCTACTCTAGTACTTTTCTCTAGGACTCTTTTGGTGTGCCTTCTTTTTTTCATTGAGTTCTTTATTTTCTTGTTTGTCCTTCATTCATTACTCCTTGAGTTTGTCTTACATATAGTATTCCTTTTGCAATTACCTTTCTTTGCTTATACCTTTTCTTGTTTGTCATTCTTTATTCTTTGGTTTTGTGGTGAAGTACTTTCAAGATTGTGTGCTCTTGCTTTGGAATTTTTCACTTGAGGATTACTAAGGCCTTAAGATAAGATTGGTGAAGAGAGCATTCTTTCTTTGAGAGTGAATTTCAGTGACCACTTCACTTCGGTTTTGGGTTCCATTTCTTTTAGCTAACTTTGTTTCCTAACTCTGTTTGCTGTTTTTTGTTTGTTGTTTCTCTTTGATAAAATGGCTCCATATTCTAGTGATGAATCTTGCAAGCAGAATTCACCTTCTAAAGCTTCTATTCGTGGTGAATTACATGAAGCACAACGCACCATTAGACGTTTGGAAGAGAAATTGCAAAAGATGGAGGTGCATCCAGCTAGGCCATCTCACTCTAGCCATGATGAGCATCATGCACATAGACCTTCAACAAGAGGTTCTTCCAATGATCATGGCCGTGAAGAGGATACTAGAAGAAGGAGGCATCACCATCATTCTCATGAAGAGAGCTATAACCGTGACCAAATATATCGCCAAGTGTTCAACATTGCTTGTAGACAAGTCCCTAGTTTTCATGGTGATAGTGATCCTAATGTGTATTTAGAATGGGAGTCTAAGGTTGACCATTATTTTCATGTGTATAAGGTCCAAGATGACGATAAACTTAGGTTAGTTTCTTTATCCTTTTTGGGCTATGCCAAAGAATGGTGGCATAAAATTGTAATGGACATTATGTATCGCAAGAAACCTCCCGTGGTTTCTTGGAATGCTTTGAAAGAGTGTATGCGCGCGAGGTTTGTTCCTCCTTCTAGGAAGGAACACTTGTTGAAGTTCCAAAGGCTTCCTCAAGGACATAGGATGGTAGATGAATACTTTAAATATTTTGAAACAACTTTGACTAAAATGAATATGCATGCTAATGAAGAGTCAAAGATTAAATGGTTTGTACGTGGTTTGAGAAGAGATATTAGAGACTTTGTAGAATTAAAAGAATATTCTTCTTTAAAGAGAGTGTTTCACAAAGCCATCAAGGTAGAATCATATCTTTTGAAAAAAACTTTCACAAATACTCATGATGATGATTTCTACAACTCTTCTAGGAAGGATGCAAACAAAATTTCTACTCAAATTTCTCCTTCCACTTTTTCCAAACAAATCATGTTTCCAAAAAAAGTTTCTACTACAAATCCTTCTACTCCTAAGTCACCTACCAAAACTTCAAATATCAAATGTTTTAAATGTTTAGGTTTTGGGCACAAAGCTCTTCATTGTCCACAAAAGCAAATCTTAAAGATAAACAAGGTACCACAAGACCTAACTCACCCACCTACCACAAGTAAAAATGAAAAAGACAAAGAAGGCCAAGTTGACATAAGTCTTATCTTTTCACCTCCAAGGTGTTTTCCTTCGTTATCTTTTTCATTACCCAAGGTTCCTATTTCAACACCATCTTGGTTAAAAAGTGTTAGGGATGATTTCATACCTCCTAATGGTTTTCACCATTTAAGAGGCCTTTTTCCAAAAGATATCATCATTCCCAAACAAATTTTTCCAACTAGGTCGATTTATAGAACCTCCTTTTCTGAGATCCCATTGTTCCCAAATGCTAAGTCATGTTTGCCTTGTTCTTCCCCTTTTAATTGTAAAACTAAACTGACTTTGTTACGTGCAGGGGTTCAGAATTCGAGGTCGAATTCTCTCCAACTCGGGGAGTATGATGGATATCCAATAGGAGAGGATTTTATTAATGAAGGAAGAGGATTTTCACCTACACATTTGAAGTTCTTCCTTCTAGTCTTCTCACAAATTAAAAGAAGTCAAAGAGAAGATCAAGCCTAAAGATAAAGAAGTCTACAAACTCTCAAATAATAGGCTTCATATTAAATATCTCTCTTTATAGTTTCTTTTAAAATTGTAAATAATATAGAATAATGTTTAGAAAGGTGCTTAGAGGGAAACATTAGACACCTCTTTTGTAAAAGCATCTTTAGGCTTTAGTTTAGAAAATTCTAGAAGCTTGGGGAGTGAGCTTAGTAAGAGGGGGGGCGTGATCTTAGGAGCTTTTTGGGTAGCTTAGGAAATAAGCTATGTAAATGACCAGCCCTTGCTCCTATAAAAGGAGGGCTTAGGTCCTTCACAAATCAGATTGGAAATTGAATGTAAGAAAACTCTACTCAAATTGAGAGAGAATTTGGAAGAGCTTTGGTGCCTTCTTCAAGTCTTATCTTGAGTGTTAATGGTGAACCTCAAGTGGCGGCAACTCACTCATCTTGGAGTCTCCACCCTCTAAGTGGCGTGATCACTCACCTCATCTTCCATCTCCATAAGTTTTCTATTCTCCTTTCTTCCTTCTCTTTATTTGTTCATGTCTAGTTTGTGTTCTTGCCTTTTTGGTTCAGCTATTTCCATTTTCCAGCAAGCTATTCTTCCTATTGTTTGATTTGGTTCGGTCTCTTTAATTTCCAGCACTTCTAATTCAGTTTGCTTATCTTTTGTTCCATTCTATTTGGTTCAATTTGACTATAATTGGAACTTCCTTATGAGTTTGGATTTGGTGCTAGTTTTGGTGAGTTCTTAACTTAGAACATTGATCCAATTCTAAGAAAAAGTGCCTAACTATTGTCCTACTCAAGTTGATTCCTAAGAAGGTCAAGAACCCTCTTGTAAAGGAACACTTGCAAGCATAAGAAAAAAAGAATAGTCTTTAAAAGAAGCTTGCATAGAAAAAGACTATTTCTCAAATGTGCTAGGATATCCCCAAGAGAATGTCAAGTTATCTATAAGCATCTACAAAAACAAAGTTTTGTGTGAAGTAGTGCCTAGAGCAACTTGTCATGTCTTATTGAGACAACCATTGCCAAGTGTACAAATTTTCATAAACAATTGTTGTACCAACGAGACTATCTTTACACATGAGAGAAAAAGTCTACATGAAGGAGAACTCATGAGCCAAATTAGAGTTGATAAAATCTAGAGCTTTTAAAAGGAAAACTTTCGTCACCCATGAGAAAAGAGTTTCAAAGACATTACTTTAGGTACAATTCTTGTTTTCAAACTACACCTAAGGCAAAGTCTCAAGAACTCTATACTCCTTCACCTTTTGTAAATGATCATTGGGAAGACACACATTTCATATTAGAGCTTCCTAGGACAACAAAAGGTTTTGATTCGATTTTCATGGATAAACTATTCTCTAGAGAAGTGCTACATCTTCATGGTTTATCCTCAAGCATAGTGTTGGATAGAGCTCCAAATTTCGCAAACCATGATTTGAGGATTCTCTTTGGAAAACTTGCAACTAAGTTGTACACTTTAAATCCTCAAAGCCATGGTCAAAATACATTTAAAAATCTAGCTCTTCCTACCATGCCTAGAATAATCATAAAAGACAAACACAACTCTAGAGATGAGCATACATATCATAAAGTAGTTCACAAAGCTACTTATATTTCTACTTTTGAGGTCATATGTGGGTTAAATCATCTTTCTCCTTTTAAGTTGTTACCATCTTCTATAGGATTTATGCCTAAAGAGAAAGTAACCACAAATGAACATTTTCAAATAAATGAGATGATTATAGAACACATACAACCATCAAAAGAGAAATATTGTGAAAAGTTGCCAAAAACAAAGGAAAAACAAACATGGCAACTTAGTGAAATAAATTTTCAAACTAACACCTCTGCTTTATTTGATGATTTCCGTAGGTACACGTTTGACCCGGGAGGGCAATCCTAGTTCTCAAAGCAAGAGGCTGCTATCCGAGATCCAGTCTGATGATCTGAGGATAGATCTTCTCAAGAAGGAGCAGATGATGGACACCATCCAGCCACAACCATCCCCCTAGGAAGCAAAAGCATTGGATTTGAGGACAAATCCTTTTCAAGAGGGAGGGGATGATGGAAGAGGGCCAAGCACAACCTTTCATGAAAGGCAAGAGCCAAGTCAAGAACGTCCAAGACCAAGCTAGGAGCGTCTAGGAAAAGAAGACCAAGCTAGGAGCGTCTAGGACAAGAAGACTTAGATCAAGCTATGAATGGGAGAGTGGCATACTAGCACATATTCCATGAAGGCCCAACAAGTGTAGTTTAGCTTTAATTAGGGTGTAAATAGCATAGCCATGTGGACAAATGTTTATTTTTCTGCACATTAGAATTAAGGAGGAGTTAACCTTGATTAGCTAAAGGTTTCTAGAAGCCTTCACTAATCAAGGGACGGTTTTATGAAGCCATGTGCACCCATGGGCTCCATGGGCTCCATGGCCTCCACATTTCCATTTCATTTTGCTTACATTTCATGTGCACTTAGCTTAACATTTACGGCCTCTATAAAAGGAGATCTAGCACTTGTATTTGGAAGATTGAATAGAGTATTGTTATGCTGCCAATTTAGTGCCATACATTACTCCTTGCCTAGCTTCTAGGTTTTAATCTTCATTTCACCACCTTCAAAGGGGTTGGCCGAACCTCCCCATTTCCACACTCTTCATGCACCTTCAAGGTCACCATACCTTTTAGGAGGACCTTGTTCATCTCCTCCATTAAGCTTCCGCACCATTTTTCACAACATTCAAGAAGAGCTCCATGAGAATGCCATCAGATAGGCTCGAAAATGGCTCTGATACCATATTACAAAATAGAATATAGATGAACAAAAGAGAAAAGAGATGAACAAAAGAGTAAACTGAAGACAAAGGATATGAGAATGAATATCTCTTCTTTCTTCTTATTCAAATTAAAACAAATGGTCTGAATATATACAAGTAGTACACTCATTCTAGGTTTAACTAAAGAGGAAAATAATCAATAATTAAATACTAGAATAATAACACACAAGACAAAATAAAGGTTATTCACCTCTATAAAGAGAAACAACTGATAATTAGAAAAGACACCCAATTAATATTAGGATCCTTCTATAACTCTGGTATCTGTATCCTTTAATATGGTTAGATCAAATACCTTTGGAGAAATGGACACAAGCATATGACAGAGGCAGGAGGTATGACCACATGACAACAAACTTAGTTGAGTGCATGTTACGATTTGGCCATCAATATCCGAAAGATATTAATGTCTTATTACGGAAAAAGAACAAAAATTTGTTATGTTTCATGTCCAGAGCTACAATAGACAAAATTTAGAGTTTGATGTTCAAGAGCTACCCGCTGCCCAACTACGACGCCTACCTATGTCATACACAGTAAGACTTAATGACTAGTGGTGTGATTGTGGGGAGTTTCAAGGTCTTCGGCTTCCCTGTGCTCATGTTATCGATGTTTGTTCGGCATGTCATTTACAACTAATTATATTTGTTGATCCTATCTATAGTTTGTAGTATATTTTGAAGGCTTACGAAGTTGAATTTCATCCATTTTGAAATCAAGATTATTGGTATGTAAGAAATTATGTAAATTAATTTCTATAAAGTGACTCACATGACTTAGAGTTTGAGCTTTGGGCCCGAATATGATTTAATAATAATAGAATAAAGGGCCCATTGGTTAACGTGAGAAATATATATATGATGATATACCTAATGAAAACCTACATCTGATGGAGATTGGGAATTAAAGACAATAAGGTTTTGTCTCTGCAAATAATAGTTGTCTCACTGTTAACCATCACGAAAGTGTGTGACAAAAACATAATTGCTAAGAGATAGATTAGAACAAAGGAGATAAAGTAATTGCTAAAATTAGGATCACTCATGGATCAAGGTAAGTGCCTATTCCTTCTTGATTGTATGGATATATGTGATAATCATTTTTTTTATTTTTTTTATTTTTTTTATCGGCAATATATGTGATAATCATGATATGATAAGATTTGTATGTGAACATTATTGTATGTGTTCAATTGTACGTTTATTCATGTTTTAGTTTACATGTGGTATCAGGGCCTTGTTGTTCAGTTTGTGATTCTCCATTAATGTTTTTCCATAATTTTAAGAACCCTAATTCTGTTCCCAATTTAATTAATCTCAATTGAAGAACCCTAATTTTAAAATTAGGGTTTATGGATCAAAGTTTCCATTCCTCAATAACAGAACCCTAATCTTCCTGCACCCAATGTCATTAATGGCGTTAACACCCTACAAACCCATTAGCGGAACCGCAAGCCATCCGCCGCCACTTGTCCATCTCCATCACTGGTAAAGGATGCAAGTCGCCACTGCAACCTTGTGTTGCCGCCCCGACGCTGCCTTTCTATGCGAAACCGCATCTTTGTCACCACCAATTACTGGTTCCTTCCCATCGTTGTGTCGGTCATCGTAAAGGAACGAGATCATGCTAGGGTGCGGTGGTTCGCAGTTCATGGATTCTTTGGTGGCACGGTGCGGCATTGGGGTTGTAGTCTGGTGCGGCGCAGTGGTTCGCGCAATGGCCGGCACGATGGTTCTTGGCTGGCGGCGTGGTGGTCGTCTCCTTTAAACGGCTTGGTGCAGTGTTGGAGTTGAAGAGGGAGAGTGATGAATCTGAAACCTAATTAGGGATTGGGGTGGTTAATGGCGTCCTTGCACCTTAAGCAATTTTGCTTCATGAAAAAGAAGCAAATTTATTTACTGCACTTTAGGTTATCAATTTTTTTAATGCTTTTGTTAAAGTTTAATTAAAGTCTTTTCAAAATTTTATTATATTATAATATATAAAATAATGAAATGAATGTATGAAAAGAATTCAATTAATGAATCCATGTATGAATTATTCTCTGCAACTTATGTCATCAATTTTTAATTCAATTAATGAAACGCATTGAATTCCTTCCTGTAGATTAAGTTTTAATTAATTGAAATTTTTTCTACAATTTATGTTATGTTATAATGTAATTCAATTTACATTTAAATTAAAGTTTAATTAATTAATTAAAAGTGAGGAATGAAAAATTAATTTTTCACTTTATGTATTAATTTTTAATGGAATTTAATTTTCATTAAATTAAAATTTTAATGAAGTTTTATTATATTATAATGTAATTTAATTTGCATTAAATTAAAGTTTAATTAATTGATTGAAAGTGAGAAATGGAAAATTAATTTTTCTGCTTTATGTATTAATTTTTTAAATTAAAATTTTGGAATTATTTGTATGACAGATTTGTAATCACCAAAGTGATCAAATCTTTATGTTTTATTTAATTTCAAATTATAGATGAAATTTTATTTCAATTAATGATATTATTTATGGAATTATTTGTATGACAGATTTGTAATCACCAAATTGATCAAATCTTTAAGTTTTATTTAATTTCAGATTACTGATAAATTTTATTTCTATTACCTATAGAATGGATGTTAAATTATTTATATATATGGGTAAATGGAAATTCATTATTATAGGGCATTTTGGATCACCCAAAGGTTGATTAGTTGTCCTTATAATTAATATATATGATTGTTGGTAATGTGTATGTGTTATTAGTTTTGCTTGTATATCCAAAGATAACAAGTGTTTCTAGTTATGCATATATCTTGCCAAATAAAGTTAATATTATTAGCATCATTATGTTTTGTGTATTAATGAATCTCCCAAAGGAGAACATTAGTATACATAGAATGTTTTCTGAATCTGTATTGTATTTTTAGTTTATGACTCAAAGTATTAATGTTAAGCATGTGTGATTGCAGTATTTGTTCCTGTGGCCTTACATTCGCAAGCTACGTCTGTTCCAGTCTTTAATGGTCTAAATTTTTCTGACTAGAGTGAAAAAGTCCAATTTCACTTAGGTGTATTGGATCTTGATTTGGCCATTCGAATTGAGAAACTTGCTGCTATTACTGATGATAGTAGCAATGAGGAGAAAGCTCATTATAGGGCTTGGGAAAAGTCAAACAGACTTAGCTTGATGTTTATGCGAATGAGCATAGCAAACAATATTAAGTCTGCTCTTCCCGAAATCGAGAATGCAAAAGAATTCATGAAGTATGTGGAAGAGCGCTCCCAAACCGTTGATAAGTCTCTTGCATGGACATTAATGAGTTATCATCGTCATTGTTTTCTTCTTCGTTGTTGTCAAATGAAATATCAGACCCCCAATTGAAGGCATTGTGGGCCGATAACAATAAATGTTAGGAACTGGACGAAATACAAAGGGTGGTGACATTGTTGAAGTACCAAACATTTGCGATGGACCCGAAGAAAAAATATTTTCCTACAATGGAAAATTTGTGTAAGTTGATGGCACTTGCTAGTAGGGAAATTAGACAAACATGTTGTGGTGGTGGTCTATAATGCTGAATATTTGTGGTGATTGATTGAGGGAGGATTGAAGTTGGACTTGTTGTCCAAATTGTGCAACATTTGATTGAGGGTGGTCATCGGAATGGTATGGTTGACTATCGAGTGATATTTCATATTGTTGTTCAAAAAAGAATTAATGTAGGATTTAAAAAATTAACAATATGAAATGGGGTATAAATTGAACTTACATCCTCTTCAGATGTGACCTCTATAGGTGAGACGTAGCAAATGGTATGAGCGATGTACCATTGCATGTAAGTTGATTCATCACGCAAATGGTCATTTTTGTGGCATGATACTCCCTGAATTAAACGGTTTGTCGGTCATGCCACACTGTTATCCACCTCTAGTGATATTATGGCCAATACCTATATGTTCTCCCACGCATGTCTTCTTTGTGCATTCATCGAGGTTGCATGGGTCGTGTGGAACATGTTGTTGATACTCGAATTATCACATCATTCGATTTGCTTGGTGAAATTCAACAATTGCAAAACAAATTAAAGGTACGTACAATTGCCCGACTTACAACTGCCACATCAATTGTAATTAGACCACTTATTTGAGGTTGCTTATATGGAGTCCACAAAAATTGTCAACAACGGGAAATAACATTATTAATTTGTTGGATTACTCGGAAAGAATTTAGTTATTAGAGGATAAAAGGATAACCTGTTTTGGTTGCAGCTGATCTAGCATTTTCTGGATTTCACCCACACTTATTACACTCGTGTTTGATCGATGGAAATTCCAAATCTACCTACGATCAACTTTTGACATGTCATAATGAATATGAATTTTTCTACTATACAATATTAAAAAGGAAGAAAATAAATAGTAACTTCCTTGCAAGCAGAAATCTAACCCCGACATCGATGTCCTTAGCACTCAATGGGTCAATGATTGGTGAAAAACATGTCATTCGGTCCCACACCCAACATTGTAATAGCAACATGCACCATCTGATATTGTCTGGATTATAATTATTATCGTGATTCATTGCACGATACAAACACGCCAACAAAGTTGACCCTCAACTAAAATTTGATACATTATTCAAGCCAACCAGTAACAACTGATACATCAAATGAACCTGATTGCCTAATGTGTGGGGCATCAATAAACTTCCAATTAATGTTAGTATGTGCGCTCATGCGTGTTGTGTAATAATAATATTTGTTACATCGTATGGCAAGTCCTAAAAAAGAACTATTCAACTAAGATATGTTGATTGTGTTTCCTTGAACCACAATTTATGGTGCCACGGATCCCAACAATGTCTCACAGAGAGATACCAAGTCGCCACTATTAACACTCGTAACAGGTTCCCCATGAATTGGCAGTCCAAGTTGAAAAACAACATCTTCTAAGGTGATTGTCGTCTCTCTGAGTGGCAAATGAAAGGTGTGCATTTCAGTTCTCCACCTTTCGACTAATGTCATAAGTAGTAGATGATGATTTATGTCAATGTTATTCAAAGTCGGTATGTGTCCGAACCTAACATGTTAAATTAAATTTTGGACTCGGTGATCAAGTTGTTTGGAATGTTTGAGAACCTAAATGGAATATCGTCTAGGCCTTATCAGTCTTTCCTTCCCCTCCCATAAAGCTTTCGTCACATGTTTATGTTGCAGCCACAAAAGTGGCATATCAGATGGTAGTCTTGCATTGGCTGCCATTGGTATATAAAAGAATAAAAATTATGAAAGTTCTAAATTTATTAAATATCGAGACTTCTAAGTTGAAAAAATAAATTTAAGAGTTACTTGATGATATGGACGCCCATACAGTAGTATAAGGCACAAGCTAAACTTGATCTCTAGAATCACAAGGAGGAGACAACAATGAAGGAAATGGTGGTATGCTTCTATGAACTAACACATCAATTTATATGCATTTGAATGCAAACTAACACATTTAAGCATCACATTCATAGTGTCTGGCTTTCACGAGTGAATAGGAAATATTCTTGAGAATCTTTACCAAAGAACAAAATTTTCAAATGAAGCATGATGAAGTGTTGGACTCACCTATGATATGGAAAGATTTCTTGTAAATTCAGCCTTGAAGATTCCCACGTGAACCAACCTTGGAGATTCCATGTCGTGAAGGAAAGCATAATGAAGCAAAAAGCCAAAATTGGAGAAAGGGAACTCGTCCTCCACATTGGCAAGTTCAAGTGAAACATGTCCTCCACATTGGCGAGTTTAAGGTGAACTCGTGGTCCCCATTGGCGAGTTCAAGTTAATGGCACAAATGAGTTGGTGAAAGCACACTTCACTAAAAGCATAGATCAGTTGAGTGAAAGCATGGATAATAGGTTTTGTGCTTTGGTCAAGACTAAATGACTACACTATGTTAAGCAAATTGAATGTCACAGTAAAACTTATTGGGTTGGTTTTAATAATTTAAAAGTTAAAGTAACTATGATATATGCCGCAACCAATCAATGAAAGCAACTCTTCGTGAAACCACAAAATCATCAAACTTATTTCATAGTTTAGGAAAAAAATCTTAGTAGGAAGTTTTCGATTGGAGCATAACTTGTCTTATATATTCATATTCACAAGGTAAAACTTTAAAGTTTGTATTGAAATATTTTCTAAGTATTCACACTCATTGCATGCACTTTATGCACTTTATAATAACAATATTAATTACATGTTGCATATGGTAGATGAATCCCTTTTACATTAAAGACAGTTCTAATGGCCCCAAGAAGAACCCGTAATCAGAGATATTATTAATGATTTTAGTGAAGATGACGATGTTAATGATTTACCCGAAGATGGTGGTTTTGCAACGTATCACTCCATCAAAGTGATTCCAATAATCAATCCAACCAAATAGTTCAATATGACCTTTCTTAGCGAATGAGTTTTCCTAATATAGAGGCTACTTTGGTTGTCATCAAACAATATCACATAGTTGAAGGCTACAAATTTGTTGTCGTGAAGTCAAAGACGAATCGATATGTAGTTTGGTGCATTAACTACAATAATGGATGTCAATGGTAGCTTAGAGCATCCTTTAGTAAAATTTGTGATACATGGGAGATCAAAAATATTGAAGCGCCCCACACATGTTTGTCGACCACTCTTTCTAATGATCACGTAAATTTGGACTCTAACCAAATTGCAACTATAGTGGTCAATTCCATTAAAACAAACTCATTCATCCCTGTGAAAAGTTTAATTGCAAAAATTAAAATTCGTTATGGTTATTTTGTAACATATAAAAAAAAATATGGATGGCAAAACAAAAGGCGTTTTCCATGAAATTCGACAATTGGGAAAAATTCTATAATCATCTTCCAAGATGGTTGTAAGCGATTCTAGAAAGTGTTCATAGGACAATTGTTGAATATGTAACTCAACCTTTTGTTATAGAAGGTGTTCAAGACAACTTGTGTTACATCTTCGAACGTGTATTTTGGGCTTTCAAGTCTTGCATTGATGGCTTCAATTACGGCAAGCCAATAGTCCAAGTTGACGGAACATTTTTTGACCGAAAAATACACAAGACTTTGCTAACTGTAATTGGTTAAGATGAAAATAAGAACATATTCCCTTTAACTTTTGCCATAGTTGAAGGTGAAACAAAATAAGCATTGATCTAGTTCTTCTGCCTGTTGCAATCACATGTCATACCACAACAAAATATCTTCATGGTAACTGATAGAGGAAAGGACATTTTATCAGTATTAAAATCTCCAAAAGTTGTTTGAGAATGACATGGTCTCCTATCAGTATATTGCATATGTTGCATTGCATCTAACTTCAATAAGAAGTTCAAGAATGTCGAGGCAAAGAGACAATTGATAAACATGAGTATTTATCTTAATTTAATTGACTTATATTTATTATTCTTGTTGCAACCCAATGACTTTAAATGATTTCATTTTTTACATTCTCACAGATAATGAAATGAAACAACCAACTTTTTAGGCAAAGTTGTTAGGTCTAAGATCACAATTTCAGCAAACTTTTGCCAAGATAGATCAAGTACCTTTAGAGAAATGGACACAAGCATATGACAGAGGCAGGAGGTATGACCACATGACAACAAATTTAGTTGAGTGCATGTTACGAGTTGGACATCAATATCCAAAAGATATTACTGTCTTGTTATGTAAAATGAACAATAGTCTTGTTATGTAAAATGAACAATAGTTTGTTATGTGTCATGTCCAAAGCTACAATAGAAAAAATTCAGAGTTTGATGTTCAAGAGCTACCTACTACCCAACTACGACGCCTACCTATGTCATACACAGTAAGACTTAATGACTAGTGGTGTGATTGTGGGGAGTTTAAAGCTCTTCGGCTTCCTTGTGCTCATGTTATCGATGCTTGTTTGGCATGTCATTTGCAACTAACAACATTTGTTGATCCTATCTATAGTTTGTAGTATATTTTGAAGGCCTATGAAGTTGAATTTCATCCAGTTCAAAATCAAGATTATTGATTTACTTACATGGGATCGGATTTCACTTTGAACCACACATGTGCTTAAGGAATCAGGCAGACCAACACCTAATTATGTACATATGAATCACTTCCAAATAAGTCAAACAAATGTTTTCCCTGTAGGAATGAAGGTCACAATAGATCAAATTGTTCATATCGACAATAATAGAATGTAGACTCTTCTACTATTGTATGCTTTATGACAATTAAAATTTTCGGTGTTCTTCATTTTAACTTAAGTTTCTGATTTATTTTTAATATTTTAAATTTAGAGTTTTACCAACTTTATATTTTATTATGGATTAAATTTACTTCAATTATTTTTTTAAATAATTAACTTATATTGTTTTATATTATTAAAGTGTTATATAATTAATTTTATTAAGAATTTAAAATAATTTTAATGTATTTAATTTATATAATAAAAAATTATTTTCTAAAAATTCAACAATTCTTTAATTATATATAATAAAAAATATTTTATAAAATTTTATTTAATTAAAAAATAATTTTTTTAATTATATAAAATATTATAAATAATAAATTAAACTTATCTTATTTCCTATTATTTTTAATTTTAAATATTATAAAATATATATTAAAAAATTATAAATGTATATTTTATATAAATTTAAAGTAGAAATCGTATATGAAATATACGAATTCTAGATTTTGAAATTTAGTTTTTTTTTTAATTTTATATATTATATATTATAAAATTAGAAAATGTATATAGTTGAAATCGTGTATTATATATACATTTTTTTTTTAAATTATAAGTGTCGTCGACGATTTTAGTAATATCTCACATTGAAGATTTATTTATTTTTGGAAAAAAAAATTATCAATTTTAGAAAATTAAAAAAAAGGTTATACTACTTAAAGAAAAAAAACTTCAAAAGTTCCTATTATCTGACCCATATGAAAAAAAGGAAGTAAAAGGAGATATTAAACCATACAAAATAAAGAAAATTCAACTAGAATATAAATCTATTTTATTTTATTCCTCGTCACTTTTACTAGACATAATTTAATCGTAAAAATGATAAACAGTTTGACTGAAAAACTAGAGAGAAAAATGAATATTCTAAGTTTTAGAAAGAAAGTTATTTAATAAATGAAGATAAAATTGATTTTAAAATGGTTTATAATCCACTTTAAAAATAATTTTCATCATCATTTAATTTAAATTCTTTCTCATAAACCTAATAAAAGGGGGTCTTGGAGAGTATCTATAAACACATTTCTAAGCTTTCTCAAAAACTCTTTTTGTTCTCTTATATAATATACAGATTAAAACAATTTTTTATTGCCAATAAAAATAATTTCTCAAAACTTTAAAATCATCTAAAAGTTTTATTAAAAAAATATATATACTCCATAAATATGACATGTATTTAAGAAATAACATGCATAGATACACGATGTACCCCTTTTGCCAATTGTCAAATGTTGAACATTACTGCTTCTTCACTTTCAAACACGTTTCCTCATAAAGCCATTTTCAATGACTTCACCCACCGAATGCCTAATATATGCATTGCATCATCTTTTCATTTTAGCTTTCTAATAACTTATTTGTTTTCTATTTGCTAAACTTTTAAATTTCTTTCTTTAATTTTTATAAAATAGTAAGTGTTTAGGGTTTAGGGAGATGAGCTTTAAAGAACTATTGAGAAGCTTCTTTTTTCATCTTTAAAGAACTATTGAGAAGCTTCTTTTTTCATCTTATCGGGTGGTTGACCTACACTTTAACTTACTCCTTCAGTCTTCCTGCTACTCCTTTGAATATCGGTCGTTTGATCACTCAATCTTCTGGGGGATGCCGAATGAGAGTAGAAGGCACTCCGACACTCAAGTCAACAAAAGGTGTTTGACACTCGGTTATATAGTAATTAATGACGTATCTACTTCTTAGAATGTGCGTTATTTATATTATTTTAATGAATTTATCTTATTGGATCACTGAGGTAGGTCTTACTTAAAGGTGTATTATCTAATTTACAATGATAATTTAACTTTACTGACCTTAATTGAACGTTAATGGACCGATGATATCGATCATTCTGCACAGACATGCATCATTCTATTTGTCTGGCTATGGGAGTCGAGCCTTGTATTGAGACCAGTAAGTTTGGATTTTCTTCTACAATCAGATACACTGTATTTATTTCTTAGCATATATGTTAACATAGATAAAAAATTATTTATTTTTAAAATATTTTAAATATTAAGATTTCTCGCAGATTGAATTGTTTTTGGAAAAAAATTATCATTTAATTGAACACTGATCAATTTTCTCAATTCACTGTCTCAATTATTTTGGTTCAAAGTTAATCTGATTTAATTTAAAGAAGTTTAAATTTTTTATTTCATTTTTAATCTTACTTTTATTTTCTTATAAAATATTAAATAAATGATACCATAAATAATAAATAACTAAATCAAACATTTCGTTATATGTCATTATATAAATAATAAAAATATATTTTAAGTATGTATACTCTATCAAAAATAAATTTTACACAGCTTCATAATTATATCATACGTCTCAACTTAATAATAGTAAAGTTATTTTAATATATTTTTCATATATATTACGTCATAATTTGTCAAATACGTAAGAAAAAAAATATAAATACGACTGATATGATAAATTTATGTATTGAATGCGTACATATGTACAAAATCGGTTTGGATAGTATTTGCTTTTAAAATCGCATCCCAAATTCGATTCAATCCACACACACACACAAAAAGTTCTTAAAATTTATGATTGTCGATTCTTAGTCTTTAAATTTGTCAAATTCTCCTCCCCTTCATACATTAAATAACTTTTCATTCTCATATTTTTTTTCAACTACAACACTTTCAATTTTTTTTGTTTAAGTATAATATTTGATAAAAATAATTCCATCATTTAGAAACAACTTATTTGTTCTTTCAGTTCTTGAGTTTTAACTCTCTTTAAGTCATTTTTGGCACAGCTGATTCATGTAGGCAGTGCAGAAGCATCCCATCCAGCTTTGGGTGATTTGGTTAATTTTTGAAAATATCCGTTAATTTAGTTTTTAAATTGATATCTAATTAGTTATTAAAGATTTTGTTATTAAATATATAATCTAAATAATTGGTGGTTAAAACTTTAGTAACTAATTAGATATCAATTTAAAAATTATTTATCAACAATAGAAATTAATTTAGAAATTAATAATTTTTTTAGTCTTTAAAATGATCTCTAATTTAGTTATTATATCAACTAATTATTTTTTGTCTCTAAAATTTGTTTTTATTTAATAATTTTTTTTGTAGTGTGTAAGTGGAAGGACTCATATTTTGTTATGAAGAGCTTATTGCATATCATCTTCTCTTTTCTATCACGAAGTCAAAGCTAATGCCTTTTTTATGAGGAAGTTTAAGTTTTTTTTATGTAAGTTAGAATGATACGTTTTTATTTTGTGTTTGTATAAAGGTTGTAATATCTTTGAAATGTTTTTTTAATTTAATTATTTTTTATTAATAAAAAATATATTGATCATTTAAGTATGGGTGAGCGAGAATTTCTTTTCATTTTACATTTTTTTGCATAAATATATATATTTTTTTAGTTTTATATTTATTTTGAAAAATCATCATCACTTAAAAATAAAAACTATATTCTCAATCAATATTATTAAAATAAAATAAAATGAGATGCAACTTAAAGATATGAGTTACAGAGAGAATTTCCCATAAATTTTTGGATCAGTTTTTTCAGTTCTTATTATTAGATCGATTTACTGACATTTCCAAAAAGCATGCATCTGTAATTGTCGCATGAACATAATCGGTTCATTTTGTATTAAATACATAAGCACTTAATACGTGTGCAATATTTTATAATATAGAAATAAAAAAACATTTAAAATTGATTAAAAATATATTTATTTTTTTCATAAAAATATATTTAGTTTAAAAAGAAATATCCTTATCCTTAGAATGCCATTTAAGCCTCTTGTCTGCATTGCACCGCACCGCGTGAGCACCCAACACACACGCATTTCTTTATTTACACTCAATATTAGCTATAACTTAGTACTTAATAAATTTTTAAAAAATGTTAGTGCAAAAGCTAAATTTTAAATTATTTAAAAGTTTAAATTTAATAAGATCTAACTTTATCTTCCCTGTCAGTATTATTCTGACTAAAAAAATAGTAACTTAATATATATAGATTAAAGGACTTGATTAAATAATAGGTACATAATGATAATAACATTTTCAAAATTAACCTTAAACTGTGAAATAAACCTATATATAATTAAGTTTTGAATTAAATCACTAGCTTTTAAATTAGACTTGCATAAAACAAACCTTCAATTTGATAAAATAAATAACATAAAATAGTGAAGTTTAATGAATTGTTTGGCACTTTGTTTGCATGAATCGAGGAAGTGGATTTGAAGCGGTGGTGAATGATGTTACAGATGGAAATATAATGGATAAGATTTGTTAACACTATAGTTTGTGCCCTCCAACTCATGCATGAGATAGCCATGGACAATGTTTATAAGAACTTCAAATTATGAAACTATAATTTAAGGTTTGAAAATTTCTATACAAAAGAAATGAGTGAGAATCTTTACCATTAGGGATTGAAAAGTTCTATAACTGCATAATGCTGTGTTAAACTATTTCATGTTTATGTGCACAACTTTTTTTGGTATTTCATGTTCATAGCATTTTTCAGAATACACTTTGCTGTTAAGTTAAGGATAATGTAGTTCGTGAGACTTGAATTGCACCCACCCACATGTAAAATCTTACTCTTAAATTTAAGAAAAAAATAGTATAAACTATGAAAAAATTTGCATCCACAAAGTCCCAGTGCCACGTGGCTAGCATCCATGTGTGTGCTTCCTTAAGGTGGCTATAAATTATCATCCCACAACACCAACTCATGCAACTCATCACAATAGTCATTGCTCTCTCTAGTAAAAAAACATGGCCACTTATGCCACCACCACCACCACCACCTTGTTCCTCCTCCTTGGCATGGCCACCACCACCCTTTGCCTCCAAGAAAAGGGTGTCCTCCAAATGGCCCAAAATCATGTTTCTCTAGCCAAGAACTGGGTGGCAAACGCTTTGAGATTGCATGGCTTTGAAAGCCTAAGCCTTTCTGACAAAACAAGTGTTGTAGCCCTTAGAGACTGTGCGAAGCTGTACGAGGAGAGCGAGTGTAGGCTCTCTCACATGATGTCCCAAAACAGCAGTTACACCAAAGAAGATGCACTCACATGGATAAGTGCTTTGATGACAAATCACAGGACCTGTTTGGATGGTCTGCAAGAAAAAGGGTATGTTCAAGCTCAGATTCTGGATACAAACTTGACCATGTCGCTTAAGCAAGCTCTTATTTTGTATTCAAAGAATAAAGGCATAGCCAAAGGTAAATATAATGTTACTTAGTATATATATATATATATATATATATATATATATGAAAATTTCCCTTTATATATATGAAGATTCCTTACACATACTGATACATATGACATGTATTATATATATTATATATATGTGTGTATGCATGTAACTGAGTATGTATTCAACTCTGACATAAACTAAGGATTATTCATATTCTGGCAATTGCACTAAATTACATAAATGAGAATGGTGGTGGCCTCCATGCACACCATTAAACCTATTTTAAAATATGAGTTAACACTGCCTTTCAACAACTATCATACACGTGCACGTATCTTTTGTATATATAATTTTTATGTTATATATATATATAGAGAGAGAGAGAGAGATTTAATGTCAGATAAAAATTTATCAGGACAGTCAAAATTAATCATATGTATTGGGAAAAAAATTAACAGAATCACATTTCGGACTGACAGAGACATTTAGAAATTAAGGTGGGATTTTGTACTTGTGACATCAATTTGACACAAAAACATTGATAAAAACAAAAATCCATAAAATGTTTTTCTTAGTAGAATTTTCTTAGTCTTTTCATGTTTTTAGGCATAAATTTCATCTGATTTTTGCAGTTTTATAGAAACTACATGTGTGTGAGCTTATCTCCACCTATATTTCCTAAAGGATATATACAATTTGAATCTTTGGGGCAAAAGAACATAGAAGAATGTGTTTGTTACGGAAGGTCAGAATATTGTCCTTTAGTAGATGAAACAAACAAAAGAATTCAAAGAACGGTGACTGGGATATGCAATAAACTCATTCATTTACTCTCCCTAAGTAGATGTAAACAAAAGTCATTATTAACTGTTACCTAAGATGTTTTGTTCCATTGTCACTAACTATTTGCTTTCTTCTCCCTTTAAGATAAAAAGCTAATATTCTCTGTCATCTCATACACCAACCACCCATTTGACCATGCACTTATGTAATAAATACCATTTCACACTATTTAAACAATATAATTAACATTTTAAATTTAATACCAAATATTTTATATTTTTATTATCAAGAAAATCATAAAATAAAAATTAAGTTTAGAGACTAGAAATAATTAATTGTTATAGTGACTAAATTAGAGATCATTTTATAAAAAAAAATAATTTTAAATTAGTTTCTATTATTATTAAATAATTTCTAAATTGATATCTAATTTTGGTTTTTCTACCAAATTTAGAATTTAAATAAATAATTGGTAGTTAAAACATTGATAGGTAATTAGATACAAATCAATAAATTATTTAATAATAATAAAAACTAATTTAAAAGTCATTTTTTTTATAAAATAGTCTTTAATTTAGTCATTATATCAATTAATTATTTTTTTTCTAAAATTAGTTTCTATTATTTTATATTATATATTAAATTTCTGAAATATTGATCAAGGTAATTTAAAAAAAAGTAGTTTACTTTAGATTCTTAAGGTTTATACACCCATATTTATTAGTATTAATGAATGTCTGAGTGCTTCAGATTCTAATCATATAAATTAATAAATTGTGTTGGAAGAGAAATATTGATAAGGAATAAACAATATCATTTATTTATGAAATAAATTGTTTACGGAACAAATAATGTATTTATGAAATAAATTATATATTGAAAGAGAAATATAAAATGTTGGTTCAATAAAATAAATGTTAAAAAATAAGTATCTTTTGTGTCAGTGGTTTTGGAATAAATTATTAATTTATTTTTAGCATTACAAAATATCTTGAATATTGAGTAAGGGTAGTTCTAGAAAACATATTAAAAAAGAATCATTGGTTTTTAAAATGAAACAATACTCTTAAAGAAGAAGATGATAGATATCATTCTATAGTAGAATGGAGAGAGTAATTAATACTAGTATCTTACTTCTTTTGTTTTACTGATATTTGAATTGTTTGTTTCAGGACCACCACCACAGGGAACAATATCCAAAGCTTCTGGCATTTTAGAATCATGGAGTGAAGCAAGCTATGAGCCAGACTTCACAGTGGCACAGGATGGTTCAGGAACCCACAGAACAATCCAAGCAGCAGTGAATGCAATTGGACATGATCGTCCTGCAAGAGTAATCATACATGTAAAATCAGGGATCTATACTGAGAAGGTGCAAATTGGACAGAAACTGCATAATGTAATGCTTGTAGGAGATGGCATAGACAAAACTATTGTTACTGCCAACAGAAATGTTGCTCAAGGTTCTACCACTATGAACTCAGCCACGTTTGGTAAGACTCAAAATCTTTGCTAAATAGAACAGTTGTATGAGTACAATGTCTATATACTGACACCAAAAATAAAAAACTGAAGATAATGTTAAAGGGGTTACTATTTTAATATATCTTAAGCTTTTAATTGATTGTACTTGTACAATAATAACTTGTTAATTGGAATCTGCTTAAAGTTATTAGAATGCATTGGAGGTGTTTTACACAGCAATTATAGATCCCACACCAAATTCCAATACCATGAAACTAAGACTATATTATCATATGGAGTAAATTATCCGTACACTGAATCATGTGATGATCGTGATGGTATAAGAAGTCTCTCTTAATGCATGAAAACTAAACTGTGGTGAAATAAGTATGAAACATTTTGCTAACTGAGTTTGGTACATGAAGCAGATGTATCAGGTGATGGATTTTGGGCAAGAGACATGACATTTGAGAACAGTGCAGGCCCAGAAAAGCACCAAGCAGTGGCACTAAAGGTTAGTTCAGACTTATCAGTGTTCTATAGGTGCAGCTTCAAAGGCTATCAAGACACTCTTTACGTTCATTCAAATCGCCAATTCTACCGTGACTGTCACATATATGGCACCATAGATTTCATATTCGGGGATGCTGCAGTGGTGCTACAGAACTGTGACATCTTAGTGAGGAAGCCAATGAGCCAGCAAGCCAACTTCATCACAGCACAAGGAAGAGATGACCCTAACGAGAACACTGGGATTGCAATCCAGAGTTGCAGGGTTAGAGCAGCATCAGAGTTTGTGGCCCTGAAGGACTCCTACAAGACATTCCTTGGAAGGCCCTGGAAGAGGTACTCAAGGACTCTGTTCCTCAAGAGTGAGTTGGATGGACTAATTGATCCAAAAGGGTGGGGTGAATGGAGTGGAAACTTTGCAGTCTCAACTTTGTTCTATGGAGAGTATATGAACACAGGAAGTGGTGCCTCTACAGAAAATAGGGTGACTTGGCCTGGTTTTCATGTGCTGAGAAGTGCTAGTGAGGCCTCACCCTTCACAGTGAACCAGTTTCTGCAAGGAGAAAGGTGGATTCCTGCTACAGGGGTGCCATTCTCTTCTGGAATATGACTACATACATCATCTCTCATATGTGCCTAGCTTCACCTTTGCCACAGTTTGCAATGTATATCATCATATATGCAATAAAATTATCCATGGATTGGTCTCACCGTATACTACTGTTGTTATAAATTCTGTATAAATATTTTTAAGAAAAATATAAAGAAATGAAATTTTGAACTTATTTATGAATTAATTTTAAAACTTAATATGATTTTTTAACTTAATCATAAGTTTTACTTCAATCATCGAGTAGGAGTTTAATTTCTTATGAAAAGTTTATTACTCAAAGTAAAACTAAGTTTTTTTTTCTTTGTAAAGACTTTTACTCTAGGAAAAATAATTAAGGAATAACTTATCTTCCAATATTGATTATATTACTTAAGTTAGTATAGGATCTATAAACTTTTACATTATGAAACATAAAATTGTTAGATTTATTTTTGGAGTTATTGTCCTAATTAAAGTATTATTTATTATATCTAATACGTTATAGCTCAATATAACCAAAGCACATGAATGTGACGCTTCAGTGTATGAGTGAATGTTAAAATCCTGAAACCAACACCCATTTCAAGCTCAATTAATACAAAACCTATATAAGTTGGTATGAGAAAAGCCATGTTACTCGATTTCGATTATTGATCGATCAATAAATTAAAATAATAATAATTGTGAAAACTACGAATTATGATTATATCTTACTAAATCTAAATAATATTATAAAAAATAAGTTAATATTGATTTAGTGAAATATAATATTCTCTAAATATACTAATATACCAACGTACCAATATACTAATATATCTTCCTTATACTAATATATCTTCCTATAAAGGTTCTAAAGGTAGTGGGAGCTGGTCTCATGAACCTTATGCAGGTGCAGGTTTCGGGGGTTTTTAGGTGTGTGATATAACTCACATGGAAAACACGTTGGGCTGACTAAAATCTATGGTTCTAGGAGAAGGATCTATTGCATCTCCGAAATCCAAATGATGAGCTTATCATGCCTATATGAGATTTCAGTTGATGGGAGTCCTGGACATAGGATTGGTTTAATGTGTAGAATAGGAGAGATGCTTGTGGAATATGGATCTTGCTCTTAAATTTTGGGTTGGTAGGCTGCTGCCATAATATCAATCTGTTCTGCATCTGTTTTTTTGAGATTCGAGAGATCAGAATATCAATCTCTCTGGTTTTACATATGTGGGTTTGGTATGCTGGTTTTTGCTGGATGTGGGTTTAGTGTGTTGGAAAGGGCATTTTTCATCTTAGTAGCTTTTTAGGTTATGCTCATGCTTTGATCAGTAGGTCTTGGGTGCTCTGAAAGTGCTAGCCGGTATTTAAGATTTATCTTAGTTAGGAGTACCTATCTTATGTATACGGGTTGTGACACCTCTGAAGTGTCCCATTTTAATTTTATTCATTCTTTGCTGTTAAAAAAGAAAAAAATCTTCCTATAAATAGGAGATCAATAAATCAGTTAACAACTGATATTTGATTGATTCGGTCCATGACAATTAGGGCCCATGACTAAACACTATAAATAAATCTTTTACGTAGGTGTAAGATATGCTTTAATCAGCTTTCATTATACGCTCTTAACACAAATTACTTACTTAAACGTCAAAGTACATTTTTCAGGTCAACTCCAACAGAACACCAACAATTAAAGAAGGATTGAAGTGAAGAGCGAAAAGACAACCGACATATAAGTAATTATACAACCAATTTCAGGTATTATTTAAACCTATTTTATGTAAAAATGTTTTGTTTTAAAATAAATAGTTAATATAGATTAGGTCAACACTGAAAATAATAGTGTGCGCTGGATTGCCGCTTAAGGAGACGAATTAAAAAGAAAAAAAGGTAACGTATGATAAGTCCACAATTAAGAAGAAGCTAAAAATAAAAATGACACATTGCATATATGTGCGTTAGATAGACGAATTAAAAAGAAAAATGAAAAAGTAACGTGTGACCATGCTATAAAAAATTGGAAGGATTTATCAAGTTCTAGTGTTCTCACCTTCTGATTAACCTGTCCAACATAATCTAAATCCTATACTAATCATTCTAAATTCATTCAACTGCTATTCCAGTCAGATATTGAAATCTTTTGCAATGATAAAATACGTCTGAAATGAGTACCAAAAATCATCGGAAAACATCGTGAATCACCACACACAAGTGCAAATAATCAATCAAAGTGAGTCCAAAAAACAGACAAAACAGAAGAAAATGAGAATCTCAACCACAAGAAGAGTACACAGAAATGGAGAAGAAAAAAAGCCAAAACCTACTTAAAATTTTAAAACCCATAAGGATAATTTCGTCTTTTTCCTTATAGTGATTGGATGCAAGTTCCAATTCGTATGGTACAAGAAGCCATAGCCCCAAGATTTATAATTTCGTCTTTTCCTTATAGTGGGGTGCAAGTCCCAATTCGTATGTTGCAAGAAGCCATAGCCCCAATGTTTTCAGAAAGTTTGAAATGTCTTTGAGACAGGTGTTGTTATTTGAAAAATTTGTTCCATGACCTTAACGTAAGATTCCTTGACCAACACGAAGTTATAAAATGTCTCCTCACTCTCTCTCTCTCCCGCAGGTTGGTCTAACTTGTTTTCCTTTGTTTGCCACTCCCTAATTTTACCTTTTTGCAATCAATGGCGGGTGAATCTGATGTGTCCGAAAACAACATCTCTTGTGCTAACTGTGCCAAACCCGCCAATCTTCAGTACTCTTTCTTCTCTCTCTGTGTTCTATAGATGCTCACAACAAGTCACAATCACTGTGATTCCACTTTTTTTTTTTAATTTATTTTGTTTGGGGGTTGCAAGTTTCTGTTTTTTGTTTTGATATGTGGTAAGGACTAAGCTATTGCTTTGGTAAAATGGGGTTGTCATGGTTTCAGCTCAAGTAGATTTTGCTGCTGCTTGCAAGTTGCAATTTTGATGTTTTCAATTTTACGGTACACAAAATGTGTTGCATTTAAATGCTGGTGGTTTTGGTCAACTGGGTGCTGAAAGTTTGAATTTACAAGTTTGTTATGATGGTCTTGCAATTGGGTGATTGTGGTTTGGTACGTATGATAATGTTGTAGAAACAATCCATTGATAAGTTTAATTTACTTTTCCTCCTTTTTTCTTCAGGTGCCCAAAGTGCATGGAACTGAAGCTTCCTCGTGCAGGTTCTGCCTTCTGGTTTGTGACTATTCCTATTTGTCTGTTATTTGCATTGTGAGACCTTTTTTTTCTGTTAGTTATATTAGCCTATAACTCAATATTGTGACATTTCTATGAGTTATATTGGTTTATAACTCAATATTGTGACATTTCTACAAGTTTTTGCCTAGTGGTAAGCGCTCAATTCAATAATTGGTACTAGAGCCAAGGTCATGAGTCTAGTGAGACAATTGTTCAGGGAAAGATTGTTGCAGTTGCACGATTATCTTGTGATGTAAGCTAGGTGGGCTAACTCATAATCGAAAAGTTCAATTTCTAGTACAACAATTACTAAGGAAGAGTTTGTTATAGGTTACATCAACCCTCCTAACATAGGGTAGGTGAGTCAAGTCAAAATCGAATATTGGCGCTTCAGTTGTACTTGACTATCAATTATTCCTTCTCATATTTGGATTCCCGGATCTCCTCTAAAAGATTTTGATCCTTGCTGTCTCTAGCCACATATCCATTGTGAATTGGCAGCTTCATTAAGACGAATACCAAATAAAGTCAAATACAAGTTTGTAGATGGGAATTATCAATCATCATAATCTTCTAAATCCAAGCCGTCTTCATCATTTTCATCACTACTGAGCTGTAGATTTCATTTTTAGAAATTGAAATCCCAAGAGTTTACCCCCAGAGAGCCCTAACCTATCTGTTCAAAGGATGTCTTTGGAATCAATGACTTGCTTCTACTGTAGTTGCTATTCGGCCAACCATTTGGTCTACTACATCTGCTATGCTAAACAAACCGCAATGCTGAAGTGTGTAAGGAAATAACGGATTTCCTATTAATGGGTTATATATATAATATACAATTATATTTCCTATTTACCTTATTAATGTGGATTAAATGAGTAGATACCAATATTGCTTAATTAAGGGGATTATGAGAACCCTAATTAGCAATATAAATATAGGCTATTGGTTATGGTCCCCAACACACCAAATAAAAACAAACGTTATTCTTCCCATTAAGAAGAGAGACTAAGGTCCCATAGAGGAATTAGGTTATTTGGTTGAGGAAGACCACAAACCTCCTGTTCTTGATTGTCGTAGAGATTCCGCAACAATCGGCGATCATCACCATGGATCCAGCTATTTTAATTCATATTCTTGATAATTAGCATGAAAGATCTTGACTATTTTCGAATTATAGAATTCAAATGGCAATATTGAGAGATATAAACCCTCCCTTGTTATAATTTCTAATTATATAATCCGAAAATAGCCAAGATCTTTCATGCCAATTATATGAATTAAAATACTTGGATCCATGGTGATAATCGCCGATTGTTGCGGAATCTCTACGGCAATAAAGAACAGGAGGTTTGTGGTCTTCCTCAACCTAATTCCTCCCCTATGGGACCTTAGTCTCTCTTCTTGATGGGGAGAAGAAAGTGTGTTTTTATTTGGTGTGTTGGGGACCATAACCAATAGCCTATATTTATATTGCTAATTAGGATTCCCTTAATTAGGCAATATTGGTATCTACTCAATTAATCCACATTAAGGTAAATAGGAAATATAATGGTATATTATATATATAACCCATTAATAGGAAATCTGTTATTTCCTTACAAAGTGAACACTAAAGTTGCTAGGGCCCGCTACACTACTATATCGTGCTATCTAAAATCCTGAATGCTACTATTAATATATCGGTGCAACATAATGTATGAATTAGTGCTGACTAGTAATACTTATCGACCATTATAATAAAAAAAAGAGTAAGTTCTGATTGATCTAATTTAATACCCATAGCAGACAAATTTACTTCTTCATATCCTTCATACTTGAGCCAATTTTGATATCTTTTGACAGCTCTCAGGAATGTTTCAAATCTTCATGGAGCTCTCACAAATCAGTGCATCTGAAGGCAAAACTATCCTCACCAGACACCCAAAATTCAGGCTCAGTCAGTGAAGGTTGGTTATATTGTTTAAAGAGCGGGCAGGCTCGAACACCAAAGCTTCCTTACTTTGACTGGACTGGGTAGGGCTTTGCATATCTTCATACTCTAACCTTTCAAATCCCCACAATTTACTTATTACAAGATGTTGTGTTCATTATTAGTAAAGCTATTTCACGATTTTTCATTTTAATGGCCTTTTGTGATTGTTCATTGTTCTCCTTCTTTTCATTGATTCTTCTTTTTCGAGTTTACTTCTAATTACTTGTTCATTTGTTGAAACCAAAATTTAATTTTTGCTCTTGCAAGATCACTGCGACCATATCCCATTTCCAGTAAACGGGTTGTCCCAGATCAAATTGATAAGCCTGATTGGGCTGATGATGTAAGTTATCCGAGTTCTTCCTGTTTAAATGCTTTGTGTCTTCTCTGATTTAGCGTATTTTGCTTAAATACCATCGGATGTTACTTTTTGATTACTTAGAGGAGGGTCCATTGGTTGCTGACTTGTTTTTATTTCTTCTGTGTTTAACTTCCAGGGAATTCCAAAAATTGAGCCCAGTAGTGGTCTGCAGTATACTGTTGAGGTGGGTAATTTTAAGATACATGAGTAGGTCCAAAAATTGTCTTTATTCTACTTCCTAACTTATACTAATCTGTAGGTCAAAACTCCAGATCAAATCCAGAGAATGAGGGAAACTTGTCATGTAAGTTCCTTGCCACTCTGTCTCTGTAGTTTCCCTTGTTTATAAGAAGAGGATCTTATTCCTCTGCCATCTCAATCATAGTTATGAATCCAGGATAATGGTGCAGAGCTGCTGGCCCAAAAATTGGGATAGCAGGATAGTGGATATATACTTTAAATAACTAATAGTATGCATACATAAATGCTAAAAATAGAAAAATTACTTAAAATCATGAGTTTTGAATTGAATGACAAATTCAGAAACTGTTCAATGTGAGTAAACTTTTAGTTCTGATCTGAAAGGTCTTTTAAATAGTTGTTTCTTTTCTATTTTGTGTTGGTGTATTTAGCCTCTAATTATGGGTGAATTGATTTATACTTTGTAGATTGCAAGGGAGGTGTTGGATGCAGCTGCTAGGATTA
Organism: Phaseolus vulgaris; assembly: GCF_051622355.1. Lineage (NCBI taxonomy): Eukaryota > Viridiplantae > Streptophyta > Magnoliopsida > Fabales > Fabaceae > Phaseolus > Phaseolus vulgaris. The sequence continues at coordinate 31,673,301 of NC_143507.1, forward strand.
TTCAGCCTGGTGTGATGACTGATGAGATTGATAGAGTTGTTCATGAGGCAACTATTGCTGCAGGTACTAAATTTTTATTGTGTTTCCTTTTGAAACACTTCAAGTCTTAACAATTTTAAATTTATTGAGTTTTAGTAATTTTATCAATCAATGTAACTCGGATACTTCAACTTAGTAGCCTTCTCTGTGATGTACTCATTTTTTATGTTAAACTCTTCACAATCAAATATTCCTATTGCTATTTTACATTTTATTTTTAAAACCTTTATACAAATAGGTATATCATGATACCTATAATAAATAAAAAGTTTGAGATGGATTATTTTTGGGAAAATAATATTTTTCTTTTTCAAAAACTATTATTTGTCCAAAATATAGTGTTGATTTTTCTCGGCAAATGTACCGAATCAACTGTAATATAGTACTCTTTAAAGTACGAATGTCGAACCCACAGGGAACAATTCTAATTAAGATGTTCTGTTATAAAACTCATTAAGTATAGGAAATAATGTTCAGAACTTTGTTCATAACCAAATTAAAGATTTCACAAATAACTCGGAGAGTTAGGGTTTGATTCAACCAAAACCAAAACTAACTTATCAAATATAAAGAAAGATACTTGGGATTGAATTGCGTCTATCTCAATCATCTGTATTTTGAATAATACAATATATAATACTCAAAACTACTTATTCTTGATGCTTAATTTAAAATCATTCACCTTGATTCCTCACTGATGAAATTCATAGGATAATTTCTCAAACACTGATTCCTCAGATATTTAACAAATCATCCAGCTTTAGGAACAGAATTATAATGCAATCAATAACCTGAAATCTATTCCTAGCATTACAAGTTATCAAGTATTTTCGTCTATTTCAGATCCTTAAAGGTACTTTCCAGTTAAATTTAAGGATCAAAATCAAGCAATAAGCATAAAACGAAAATACCAAGAACAAGTAGAAAAGAGAATATTATATATATAGTGGAAAGAAATAGATGAAATATATTTATGAGATATCTTACAAATGTGATTACAGTCTCTATTTATAGACTGTTTTACAACCTAATTAAAGAAAGAAATAATAGGCAATGAAAGCCAGAAATAATGAGTGTTTAAAGTTGTACAAATCAAATAAAATCAAATCACTAACAAATCTGTCCTAATAAATATAAAATAGAATCTGCACTTAATTATAACATAATTCTCCTGATTATGCAACACTCCTCCTCAAGTTGGTGAATGTATATCTATCATTCCCAACTTGCAAGTAAGATCTTCGAATTGTTTTGTGGGAAGTCCCTTAGTAAACATATCTGCCAATTGGAGTCTTCAAGGGATGTACTCAGTGGCTATAAGACCATCATCCAACTTCTCTTTAATAAAGTGTCGGTCTATCTCTACGTGCTTTGTTCGATCATGTTGAACCGGATTGTGTGCAATACTGATAGCGGACTTATTATGACATGCCAAACCCATAGGAGCTTCATATTTTATTTTTAGGTCATCAAGTATGATCTTCATCCATAATAGTTCACACACCCCTTGAGCCATGGCTCTAAATTCTGCCTCTGCACTTGATCTTGCAACTACATTTTGCTTCTTGCTTCTCCATGTCACCAGATTTCCACCCAAGAACATGCAGTAGCCTGTGGTGGATCTCCTATCAACAATCGATCCTGCATAGTCAACATCAGTATATACTTTCATGGATAAGTTTTCCCCCTTTTTGAATAGCAATCCTTTTCCTGGAGAGGCTTTTAAGTACTGAATAATTTTATCTACTGCCTGCAAGTGTCTTTCTCTTGGATCATGCATAAATTGACTAACCACACTAACTGCATAGGCTATATCTGGCCTAGTGTGTGAAAGATAAATGAGTTTTCCCACAAGTTTTTGATATTGTGTCTTCTCCACTTTTGGGTTTTTCTCATCATTCCCAATCCTATGATTTTGCTCTATTAGCACTCCAGTGGGCTTACAACCCAACTTACCAATCTCTTTGAGAAGATCAAGGATGTATTTCCTTTGAGAAATAAAGATGCCCTGTCTCGAGTAAGCAACCTCTATCCCAAGGAAGTACTTCAGCTTCCCAAGATCCTTCATTTCAAATTGAGCAGCTAGTCTCTCCCTCAAATTTTGTTTTTCAATCTCATCATCACCTGTAATAATCATATCATCTACATAGACCAAAAGTAGAGTGAGTTTACCATTCTGAGAATGTTTTATAAACAGAGTATGGTCACCTTGGCTTTGTCGGTACCCCAAAGATACCATAGCTTGAGTAAACCTTCCAAACCAAGCACGAGGTGATTGTTTAAGACCACATAGGGCCTTCTTAAGTCTGCACGCCTTATTCCCTTCATTAACAATACCATAACCAGGTGGAATCTCCATGTATACTTCTTCCTCCAAGCTTCCATGAAAGAAGGCATTTTTAACATCAAATTGATGCATTGCCCAACCAAAGTGTGCTGCCAGGGAGAGAATAATCCTGACGGTATTCATTTTTGCCACTGGAGCAAAAGTCTCCTCATAATCGATCCCATAGGTTTGAGTGTACCCTTTTGCAACCAACCTTGCTTTATACCGATCCAGTGTGCCATCAGACTTATACTTAACTGTGTATATCCACCTACAACCCACTGCTTTCTTATCTTTTGGTCTCTCTACAATCTCCCAAGTGTCATTCCTTTCTAACGCGCTCATTTCTTCATTCATGGCTCGAATCCAGTTCTCATCTTTTAAGGCTTCTTGTACCGATGTAGGGATTTTGATAAAATCAATAGCTGAAAGAAAACTCTGATGCTGCATAGAAAGTTTTTCTGTAGACACAAATTGGGATATAGGATATTTGGCACAAGATCTTTTTTCTTTTCTCAAGGAAATAGGTAAATCATTTAGGTTAGGTTCAAAACCAGTATTTAAGGTGTCCTCAAGAGTCTCACTGGTATGAGTTCTTACCTCCGGTTCAGACAATTGAAGTTGTTGTTCAACCAGGACGGGTTCTTGTTGCCTTCGCTGATATTGTTTTTCAAAATATTTGTCTTCATTATTCTTCTCTGGTAATGATGTTGGTGCAGGGTCTTTGTCATCCTCCCTAAGAACGAAATCCTGCAACAAAGGAAAAAGTGGCAACTCAAGGTCCTCAGCTTCTTGAATACTCTCCCCCTGAAGCTGAGAACTAGGAAAGAAAGACTCTGTTTCATGGAAGGTGACATCTTTGGAAATATAAACTTTACGACTTTGAGGATGATAACATTTGTACCCCTTTTTGTTGGGGGCATAACCGATGAAGACACATTTGATGGCACGAGGATCTAACTTACCCCGATAAGGACTATGAACATGGACAAAAGCAGGACAACCAAAGATACGATTTTGAAGACTATTCAACATGGGAATAGAAGGATAGAATGTGGTCATAACCTGAATAGGAGTAACACCCTCTAGAACCCGAGAGGGTAATCTATTAATCAAATAAGTGGCAGTCAGGATTGCTTCCCCCAGTAAGATCTAGGAACAGATGTTTGGAAAAGTAAAGCTCGAGTAACCTCAAGGAGATGACGATTTTTCCTTTCAGCAACCCCATTTTGTTGAGGAGTGTCCACACAGGTTAATTCATGAACAACTCCATTTTCCTCAAGGAACTTGGAAAGGTTTTGGTTCACATATTCTCTTCCATTATCATAACGCAATCTCTTAATTGGACTTTCAAATTGTGTTTGAATCATTTTGTAAAACTTTACAAACAAGTGAAAAACTTCAGACTTATCTTTCATGAGGAATATCCAAGTAACCCGAGTACAATCATCAATAAATGAAACAAACCATTTTGCACCCGAGATATTAGGAATAGGTGAAGGTCCCCATACATCTGAATGAATAAGATCAAAAGGTTTAGAACTTTTATTACCATTGGGAGGAAAAGTTGTCCGATGGTGTTTAGCAAACTGACAAACATCACAATGAAATGACTCAGCAGACACTTTTGTAAATAAAACAGGAAATAAGGACTTTAGGGTACTAAATGGAGGATGACCAAGACGTCTGTGTTGAAGCCATATCTGAGAGGATGACAAAGATTCACGACCTTGCTGAAGATTAGAAGTGTGTGCCTGTAGTCTAGCACCCTTTTTACTTTCTTCATGCTGTAAATAATATAACCCACCCTGCTCTTTAGCAATTCCAATAGTCTTCCCCGTGGCAAGATCCTGAAAAACACAATGGGAAGGGAAAAATACCACTGCACAATTTAAATCTTGGGTAATCTTTTGAATAGACAAGAGGTTATTGGATAGTTTGGGAACATGAAGCACATTTTTTAAAGGAAATGAAGGTTGAAGGTGAATGTTACCACGACCATTAATGGGGATAGTGGAACCGTTAGCAACAGTAATATATGGCTTACCGGATAAAGTAGTGTAGGATGAAAAAGAAGAGGAATGAGGTGTCATATGATCAGTAGCACCAGAATCTATAATCCAGATATTTTCAGTACTAGAAGCATTAAAGGATAAAAAACTAGAACTCTTACCACTCATAGTAAAGGAACAATAGCTAGATGGCTTACTAAGGGAGTCCGTGAGAGTTCAAAACCAACTGAGTTTTTCAGATTGGCAAAATTTGATCCTGTTCACACAAAAAAAAAAAAAAATCCGTCGGAATAATTTTCCGGTGGCAGTTTCCGGCGGCGATTTCCGGCGAGCAGTGGCAGTTTCCGGCGAGCGACGACAGTGGTGGTCGGTGGTGGTGGTCGGCGGTGGTCAATGGCGGTGGCAGTAACGGTCAATGGTGCAAGGTGGTGGTGAATGGAGAAAGGATAAGGAAAATAGAAAGTTGCAGCAATGAAGGCTGTCCAAAAAAAAAAAAAAATTGCAGCAATGAAGGCTGTCAAGGAAAATGATTACAGCAATGAAGGCTAAAAAAAAAATTGCGGAAGCATAGTCTCCTAGATCAGGAGCTCTGAGCTCTGATACCAAGTGGAAAGAAATAGATGAAATATATTTCTGAGATATCTTACAAATGTGATTACAGTCTCTATTTATAGACTGTTTTACAACCTAATTAAAGAAAGAAATAATAGGCAATGAAAGCCAGAAATAATGAGTGTTTAAAGCTGTACAAATCAAATAAAATCAAATCACTAACAAATCTGTCCTAATAAATATAAAATAGAATCTGCACTTAATTATAACATAATTCTCCTGATTATGCAACATATATATATATATATATATATATATATATATATATATATATCACCAAGAATACATTTGATCAAGGTAAATTACATTCAATCCCAAGTTAGAAAGCACTTAGCCACTCATGACAGCTCCTTCAATCTTCATTCTTGATCTGGATTGCATAAGAAGGGCTGATCTGAGCAAGTTCTTCTCCTAAGAACAGAGGTTTCTTCTCTTTCTCTCACTAGTCTCTCTCTATAAAAACCCAATCTTTTTCCACCGCTGGTTTTGAGTTGTGTTTCAAAATTTATATAATCAACTTTAGCTCAAGCTAGCCCGTTTTAGCTTAAGCTAGATCTTTCGGTGCATTTTTAGCTTGAGCTAGCGATTCTAGCCTGAGCTAGAATTGTACTGCACCTTTAATCAACTTTGGACAGTTTTAGCTTGAGCTAAATCCTCTAGCCTGAGCTAAATCTTCTTGTGACCCAATTAAGTTTTTACTTTCTTTCTTTCAATGCCAGCTTGAATAATTCTTTCAATGCTTCATATTCATCTGCAATTTACACAAAAATTGAGATTAAATTTCTTCATTTGTTTCTTGGTTCAAAATATATAATCAGATTCAATAATTCTCATATTAGGATAATTTTCTTACATTAAGCAACAATTAAGTTCCAAAGTGTTCAATTTTATCAATCATAAAAACTACACATTGGCACTTATCATATAGACTTCTCGAAAGCTATTATACAAGCTTGTGACATTTAATTGTGTCTACATTAGGGTTTTAAATAGCGTGGCACAGTCATGTAGTGGTGCAGAGCTTACAGGGCAACTTTCCTGGATCCAATAGCTGGCTGAATTGTGGCACTTTGTTGATTCCAAAAAAATACCTTACAACAAAGTCATTCAGATTATTATTAGTTTTGGGATTTTAATTTCCAAAATTGAAATCTATTGATATTATTTTTTTTAATCAGCGATATCTATAGATGTTATGATTTTGAAAATGATAAAGAAGGTTTGGATTTAGAAGATGACTAATAATTCCAATCTCGGGAATTGGTATTTGGCTTTTGTTGGTGTTTACTTGTATGTTCTGTTTAAGACACTAAGACTTTTTATTTTTAATTATAGATGTTATAAATATAGAGAATTTTATATAAACAAAAAAATAGTTCACAGTAGAAGTTGTTTTGTTATACCCAAAAATTGGATATAGCCGGACAACTTCTATTATGTATATTTTTATGGGTTCCTGTTAAGTGTTGGCAATACTGCAGCTCGTGACTCTTGAGCATGCATCCTCTATTGTTTAGTGTTATAATTGTGGAGATATATGGTGAAGAGACAAAAGTAATCTCTCTCTCTCTCTCTGTCTATTCCACTAGAGGAGCATGTATATATTTATATGTCTATGTCTCAAATACAAAGAAGATACAAAGTAATGGCCCAACCTTCTCATAACTTTGTTTCCAAATGGTTGCTTGAGTTTCTTAATGTGAGTGTCATTTGGTTATTTCAGATAGTTATTGATGATGATATTTTTTTTTATTTTTAACCTTTGCAGGAGGATATCCATCACCTCTCAATTACAATTTCTTCCCTAAATCTTGCTGCACGTAGGTACTTTTCTTCTGTAATGTCATATTGTCTAGGTATATTTTAAGAATGAATTTTGCTCTGTCTAACAGGTCAGTTAATGAAGTAATCTGCCATGGAATTCCTGACGCGAGGTAGACTGTTTTGTTCCTTTTGTGATATATTCGTACAATGGTTTTTTGTTGATGCTAGTTCTCAATTTTATTGGTGGCTGTAATTGTTATAAACTAACTTCCTCCACTGATGCTTCCAGTGACTCACTGAGGCATGATAAGACTATTGCAACTTGAGTTATAATATGGTCATTGTACAGGAAGCTTGAGGATGGTGACATTGTAAATGTTGATGTCTCTGTGTACTATAAAGGTGTTCATGGTAAGTTGATTAGCATTTATATGCTTCACAGTTTCCCTTGAAGTTCATAAATCGACAACTGGTTAATTGTGGGTTGTTGTGCAGCTGATCTCAATGAAACATACTTTGTGGGAAACATTGATGAAGAGTCTTGCCAATTGGTAAAATGCACATATGAGTGCCTGGAGAAGGCAATATCCATTGGTATATATCCATTTTTATTTCAATTCTGAAATTTCTGTCTCTTGTTTAAGTTTCAAATATAATTGAATTGAAACATTATAGCAGTCATAGATCTCTTGTTTGTCTTTTGTTTGATGTGTACCTTAAAGGTTCAATATGAATTCTTAAATCAAACTACAAATTTGTCTTTAAATTGTTGATTTGGTCCTATCTCCTAAATCTCATATTTTAAGGTAATAAATAATTTAAACATTAAAATATAAGTTAAGGACAGAAGGACATGTTGAATAACTAACGTGAATTATATCATATTAGCTACTTATTATGTTGTAAATATGCATGGAAATATTGATAATTGATGTTTACAGATTGCCATACTATACAAGTATGCAATTGGCATTTGTAGATTATGTTTTAGTTGTTTAAAATACTTCATACAATTAAAATGTATATAACATTTTAAGAAACTGAAATATTGATCCTAATTCTTCATCTTTAATCAAACTCAGTTAAACCTGGGATACGGTTTCGCGAAATTGGTGAAGTTATTAGTCGTCATGCTTCAGTGTCTGGCTTCTCAGTGGTAATTTTTTACTTATTGGTTCTTTAGTTTTTGTAATCTGTTTATCATTATTCCTTCACTATAATTGTTGCTTATCATTTGTTCCTTATTTTTTCCCTTGGACCCCATAGGCAAGATCATATTGTGGTCATGGAATTGGAGAGCTCTTCCATTGTGCACCAAACATTCCTCATTATGCTAGTATCCTTCCTTAGTTTTTAAGCACTGCAAGGTATTGTAAAAAGCATGGTTATAGAATCAAGATTCCAATCGTGAATTGCTTTTTTTAATCTTGAATCTAATCTTATTATGAATTGTAAGACACATAATAAATAAAATGATATAATTTTAAATAAGAATAAGTGACATGAAAAAAACAATAGAAATATCATATATGAAAATGAAGTCAAAATGTTCAATCCACAAAATCAAAACATAATGAAATGTAAAAAACATAATAAAATATAAAATACTATTTTCTATATTTAAATCTTACATCCTAATCTTATGCTTTCACTCATCCTCTTCGAGATCGACGTCACTTAGATCATCTTCTTCCTCTTATATAACATTATCTTGTAGCTCATTTTCATCCTCTTCCTCAACATCTTCAATCATATCTTCAATTTCATTATCATTTACGATTATGGTAGATTTTCCCTTTCTGTCAACCTTAGTAATTAAATTTCTTTGACCTTAAAGAAACAAAAAACTTATTACAAGTATTATAACATTTATGATTAATTTAATCATATAGGTTTTATAATTTAAACAAATATCTCTTTTCCTTTTGTTGCTTGGAGCCCCCTCTTCAATTGTAAAAGATTCATGTATATCCATCCATGAAACATCATTTGGTAGGTAAGGATCCTTCGACCAGGTAAACATATAGGATCATAAGTATCCCTTTCTCCTCTCTAACCTTTTGCCTCATCTCAAGTTGAAGGTTATACTTAACAAAGACAAGAGCATTTAATCTTTGTTGTTCTAAACGATTCTTTTTTTTAGTATGCACTTGATCAAATATGCTCCAATTTCTTTTGCATCCAGTAGCACTACAAGTGAGACTCAAAACTCTTATTGCTAGATTTTGTTGCTCTTTACCCACTCCACCATAGCTTTCCCACCAAAGAGCTGCAATTTCGAACAAAAAGCTAACATTAATTTGTGTGATCTAAACTATTATGATTTTTATGAAACTATTAAGATTAATTAAATCTCCTTGTGTTTTTTGTTTTAATCTGTCAAGTTGTTGAAGGTCTTAATTATTGAAATTTGTGGCTATTTGTTTTTTTAGCTTTATCCATAGCTTCATATATATATGACATAACAGGTTTTGTGTCTCTATCTACAAGTCTTAATACTTTCACAAGTGGAGTTACACACTTCAAACAATATTGGATGGATTTCCAGAATCTATCATCACTTAAAACAATGTTCACCACTTGTTTATCTTCATTTTTACTACCATGATTACTTGTTGTCCATTATTGTGAAACAAACATGGCTCGAAGATCATTTTTCTGTTGCTTTGCAGGGTAAGAAAAGTAGTTGCAAATCTCGTGACTGTTGGTCATGCTAATTTTTTTCCTTTGGAATACTTTCTATACGAATTTAGAACCCATGTGTGCCTATAGATGAAAGTTGTGATCTTTTTGGCATTTGCAATGGTATTAGAAAATACTGGGAGCTGACCAATGTCTTCAATAACTAAATCAAGACAATGAACTGTACAAGGAGACCAAAATAATTTTGTTTTTTTCTCCTCTAACATTTTTCCTGCTGCCACAAAATTAGAAGCATCATCTGTCACAACTTGCACAACATTATCCCCCAATTTCTTCTACAACAAAATCTAATAGTTCAAATATTTGTTTGGTATCATTGATCACATTACTAGTATCAATGGATTTTAAGAAAATTGTTCCACTTGGACTGTTCACCAAAAAATTGGTAAGAGACCTTCCTTTTCCATATGTCCAACTATTACACATCAAAGTAGACCCAAATTTCTCCCATTCAACCTTATATTTCTCAAAACTAGCTTGGATATTGTCTATTATCTTTTTCAAATAAGACATCCTAACTTCATGATAAGTAGGAGGCTTTAGACCCTTTCCATATTCAACAACAACAGATTTTAACATTTGAACAAATAATTAATTTCTTACCAAATTAAATGGTAAAGCATTACCATATATGCATTTGCAAATGTGTGTAATCACTAATTCTCTATCCTTAAACATTTCATTCATGCTTTTTATTTCCTCTTCCTGGGAAATGACTCCAATATCCCCTTTTTATTACTATCTTGGATATCCACTTCTTTTAAAACAATTTTGACGATTTGCTTCTTTGATTTTTTCTTTATCTTCTAATAACTTCATAAACATGTATTTGATATAATCTGAAACAGATGTACATGTAATGACATCTTTCTTTATACCAGCAAGATGATGTTTCATTCTTGCAACACCCCCCAACAAGTATGTGAACAATACTTACACTTGAGTAGAAGTCTATGGGAACACTCTCACAATGATTCCATGCAATATTTGTTTATTTCTTTCGCTTTGTTTGACTTATTGCCTCTACCAACAAAAGTCAAACAAATAACAATTGTTTTTTTTCTAAAATAATAATAAAATATTCTTGAAAAACTCACTTTTGTGGAAAAAAAATAACCAAAAAATATTAAAACAAATAATACAAGAACAACTATATATAAAAAATAAAAACTTTTATATAAACATATGCTAAACAATCTTATATAATTAGTTGTTATTTGTTTGACTTTGTTGGTAGAGGCAATGAGTCGGACAAAGCGAAAGAAAACAAGAAATATTACATGAGTCATTGTGGGAGTGTTCTCCCTCATAGACTTAGTCAAGTGTAAGTATTGTTCATATACTTGTTGGGGTGGTGTTGCAACAATGAAACATCATCTTGATGGTACAAATGAAGATGTCATTGCATGTACATATGTTCCAGATGATATCAAAAACATGTTTATGAAGTTATTAGAAGATAAAGAAAAAAATTAAAGAAGCAAATCGTCAAGATTGTTATGAAGAACTCGATATCCATGATAGAAATAAAAAGGGGACATCGAAGTCATTTTAGAGGAATTGGAAACAAACCATAAATGAAATGTTTAAAGATATAAAATTTGTGCATTTAATTTAGTAATAAGTTCCTTATTTGTTAAAATTTGTTGTTGAATACTTATCATGAAGTTAGAGGTGTTTTATTTTAGAAAGACAATTGACAATATCCAAGCTAGTTTGGAGAAATCTAAGGTAGAATGAGAAAAATGTGGGTATACTTTGATGTCTGATGGTTGGACAGATGGAAAAAAAAGGTCTTTTACCAACTTTTTGGTGAATAGTTCAAGTGAAACAGTTCTCTTAAAATCTATTGATATTAGTAATGTGATCAAGCATGTCAAACAAATGTTTGAACTATTGGATTCCGTGGTAGAAGAAATTGGGGAGGATGGTGTTTGCAAGTTGTGACTGAAGGTGTTTCTAATTTTTTGGCAGCAAGAAAAAAGTTAGAGGAGAAGAGAACAAAATTATTTTGGTCTCCTTGTGCGGCTCATTGCCTTGATTTAATTCTTGAAGACATTGGTCAGCTCCCGATATTTTATAATACCATTGCAAATGTAAAAAAGATCACAACTTTCATTTATAGGCACACATGGATCCTAAACTTGTATAGAAAGTATTCCAAAGGAAAAAAATTAGCTTGACCAACAGTCACGAGATTTGCAACTTTGTTTTTCTTATCCTACAATACATAGGATAACAGAAAAATGTTCTTCGAGCTATGTTTGTTTCACAAGAATTGACAACGAGTAATCATGCTAGTAAAAATGAAGGTGAACATTGTTTTAAGTGACGATAGATTATGGAAATCCACCCAATATAGTTTGAAGTGTGTAAATTCACTTGTGAAAGTATTAAGGCTTGTAGATGGAGACGCAAAACTTGTTATGCCATAAATATATGAAGCTATGGATAGAGCTAAAGAACAAATTTCAAGACTCTCGATACAAAAAGGTGTGGAAAATAATTGATACTCAGTTGATTTTGCAATTACATAGTCTTCTTCATGTTGTTGCTTATTACCGTAATTATTATTACCTCAATCATGATTGCAAATCAGTAATGATTTTTATTTCGATAAATTTTTTTCATTTTATTATGACAATTTTTAATGCGGATAGTAAAGTTGGAATTTTATGAGACAAAAGGTTAGAGAGGAGATACTTATGGTCCTATATATTTATCTGACATTGAATCAGATGATGAGTGAATTACTGAAAAGGAGGATTCTTGTCTACCAAATGATGTTTCATGGATGAATATAATGAATCTTTTATTCTTGAATAGGGGCTCCAAGCATCAAAAGGAAGAGAGGTATTTGTTTAAATTGTGAAACACATACAATTAAATTAATCATAAATGTTATAATACATATGTTCAAGAAATTTAACTACTAAGATTGATAGAAAGGGAAAATCTACCATAACCGCAAATGAAAATGAAGATGTGGAGGAAGAGGATGAAAATGAGCTGCAAGAGAATGTTATATTAGGAAGCAGATGATCTAAGTAACGTTGATCTCATAAATGATGAATGAAAACATAAGATTAGGATTTAAATATAGAAAATTATATTTTGATTATGTGAACATTTTGACTTCATTTTCATGTCACTTATTCTTATTTTAAAATATATCATATTTTATTTATTATGTATCTTACAATTCATAATAAAATTCATGATTCGAATCTCAATTCTATAACTATGTTGTTAGGCACAAAATGGCTTGCAAAACTAGAAATCATTCTATGGATGTTAGTCATTCACTTTCTTGTTATAAATACCATTACTTCCTAAGAGCCGATGTGCATCTCTTGCTTTTCTATCACTGCCAACAAAGATTGCTAGAAAATAGAAAGAAAACTTGTGGAATGTATATATACTCCTTAACCACTGTCAGGAAATAAAGCAGTTGGTGTGATGAAGGCTGGACAAACCTTTACAATTGAACCAATGATCAATGCTGGTATGCTTATAGTTGAAAAAAATAGATGAAATGTATTTCTGAGATATCTTTACCAATGTGATTACAGTCTCAATTTGTAGGCGGTTTACAATATAATTAATGAAAGAAATAATAGGTAATTAAAGTTATACAAATCAAATCACTAAAATATATCAAATTTGTCCTAATAAATAGAGAATGAAATATGCACTTAATTACAAAATAATTATCTCCTAATTATTCAACATTCCCCCTCAAGTTGGTGAATGTATATTTATCATTCTCAACTTGCAAGTAAGATCTTTGAAGTGTTTTGTGGGAAGTCCTTTAGTAAACATATTTGCCAATTGGAGTTTTGTCGGTCTATCTCTACGTGCTTTGCTCGGTCATGTTAAACTGGATTTATCACACACCAAACCCATAGGAGCTTCATATTTTATTTGGAGGTCATCGAGTATGATCTTCATCCATAATAGTTCACAAACCCCTTGAGCCATGACTCTAAATTCTAAATTCTACTTCTGCACTTGATCTTGCAACTACATTTTGTTTCTTGCTCCTCCATGTCACCACCAGATTTCCACCCAGAAACATGTAATAGCTTGTGGTGGATCTCCTATCAACAATTGATACTGCATAGTCAGCATTAGTATATATTTTCATGGATAAGTGTTTTCTCCTTTTTTGAATAACAATCATTTCCCTAGAGAGGCTTTTAAGTTCACCAACTTGAGGGGAGTGTTGAATAATTAGGAGATAATTATTTTGTAATTAAGTGCATATTTCATTCTCTATTTATTATGACAGATTTGATATCTTTTAGTGATTTGATTTGTATAGTTTTAATTACCTATTATCTCTTACTTCTTTTACTTATTATTTATTTCCTTAATTAGGTTGTAAACAGTCTATAAATTGATACTGTAATCACATTTGTAAAGATAACTTTGATGTGATGAATACATGTGATGTGGCAGCTCCAATATTATTTTTCAATAGGTGTCTGGCGTGATCGAATGTGGCCTGATGGATGGACTGATGTTACAGCCGATGGTAAACGAAGTGCTCAATTTGAGCATACTCTTCTGGTTAGTCCTTCTGCTTTCTCCACACTAAATTCTGGTTATTTTCTGCATCATGTCCTGCCAAGTAGAAAGAAATGAGAGAAAATGATCATAGTTGTAATTTTCGTGAGGTTAACCATTAGCCATTTACTTCCTCACTCACCTCTATATAATTAATACTAATGATTTTGGTGTGAAACAAGTGTAACTTCAATCATATGTTTTGGACCTATAATCTCACAGAGTGAACCTATAATCTCATGCATACTATCCAAATCCTTCACCACTCACTAACCTAATCATATGTTTCTATCACATAGTGCTACAAAGCTGTGGCCACTTTGTTTATATTTGTTTTGGTCAGTGATTTAGTAATTTGAAATTTACTTATATTTGGTCTCTGAAGTATAGATTAGTAGATGATGACTATTTTTAGATGATTGTAGCTATCTAATATAGTTCATGGTGTTCATGATAATTAGGTGACAGATACTGGTGTTGAAGTTTTAACAGGGAGGTTGCAGACATCACCAAGTGTTTTTCCTTGGCTAAATTCATAATTGGATGAATCAATATGGAGACAGATGCTGGGCAATTTCTTCCTGCACCTCCATAGAAAACGTGAATGACAACTTTACCCTTTTTTCATTGACACCTCTCTTCCCTTTCTTTCATACTCTAAAATTTCATACTCTAAAATTCCGAACTTTAGAATTTAGAATATTATTTTGTATTCCAAATTTTAGAGTTTGGAATATATTTTGAACCCAGAATACCTTTTTAATTTGGAAAACAAAATTGTATTCCAAAGTTTAGAGTTTGGAATGTGTTTTTTGGATTCGAAAATACCTTCAAAACTCTAAAACTCAAAATACATCGCAAGGTCTACGGATTATACAAGTCGGAAATGAAAAAAAAAAATAAAAACTCTGCACATTTTGCCGAAGGATAGTGTTGGAATAAAGATATTTATGGAGGTGTAGGCAGAAACTATGGAGGCGGAGGAAGAAATTGTCCAGATGCTAACATTGTCTAAGAATACCATAAATTAACTGAGCAACATTTAGGCATATCACTGCACCCAATTCTAGTGGAAAAGACGAAAATGTCCTTCATGTATTATTTTTTGTATTGCGGATTTTCTTATCTAGAATGAGCTTTTGATTTTTGTTTCTGAATTTTTATTTTCGGAACACAAAAGCTTTTTTCGATTTACTTTTTTTTCGAATGTATTATTTTCAATTTTGATTTTTTATTTCTAAAATAAAGGGTATTTTTGGAATTTTTTTTTGAATGTATTATTTTCAATTTTGATTTTTTATTTCTAAAATAAAGGGTATTTTTGGAATTTTAAAATTGTGTTGGGTGCGGGTTCAAAAATATTGGGTGTAGGAAGAATTTGTCCAACATTTATTTGCTCGATTTCTCTGGTTGCCTCTTTTGGGTATCATGTTTGTAAGCTATACAAAAGAAGAAGAAAAAGACTCAATTTAATATAAGTGGCCAAATAAAGTTTTTTAAGTTCAAGCATCAAATTTCAAGAGATTAAGAAGGTAATTAAGCTAAACAAAATTTTATCAATGAGTGTACGTGTATTTAAAAAATAAAGAGAATAATAAAAACGAATTATAAGAATAAAGATATAAAGGTAAAAGATAAAGACATTAAACTTTTAAATTTAAAGTTTTACAAAACCATCTAATATAAATTAGTTAAATATAAACGTATCTTCATAAATACCAATCATACTATCAAATTCATTTAATTATTAAAATCTTAATTCTTTAGACAAATAAACTTGCGTTGGTTTATTATAATCTCACTCCCTTGCAAATTATAATCCATGTATCGACATTGTAGAACAAGAGTTTTTAAATGTGTTTAATTAAAACCAATTTATTCCTATCATTAGTTTTAAGTAGGTGTTTTTCACAACATTCTAGGTTTACAAATATTTTTCAATGTCAATTAATAATAGGTTGGTTGATGGAGAGGAAGAATCCAATCCATAAAAGACTCTTGGAATGACGAAAGCTTTGATGCTTTAGAGTGAATGATGGATGAAGAAAATTGGTGGAGAGTGTATTCTAGGGAGAAGGTTTGTCCAAACTTACTAGGAAAATGTTTTTTGACTAGCCAGAATTAGGAAAGAATTTCTAAGTTGACTTAAGAACAAGTCAGATGAAATTTTAGCATAATAAATCTACTCATTCATAAGTGAATTCTAGAATGCATGAAAGGTTTTATTTATGAGTGTGTCATATTTGGAAAGAAAAAAAGAGAGGGAAATTCAAATTGAATTTCTCCTTATGCTCCCTTAGAAAGCTTAGCACAAAGTGGATCAAGTGTGACTTGTATAAGTTTGCTTAAGAGATGGGAACAAACATTTTTTCCTCACTAGCACATAAAAGCAAAATATTTTCGCAAGTGGAGTTGTGCATGCACACATTATTTCTATAACTAGACTATCAATTCCTAAGGGGTTGAATTTTGGGGGTGATTTTTATTTTAGTTGTTGGTGTAGAACGGATGAGGGTAGTTCAGTGGTTGATCAAAATTCAATCATTGGAGAGCTAAATTACGACCTGCATTTTTTTTATTTTTGCGTCTAAAACTTCACTAAAAATCAACTGCGTGGTGGTCCATTCTGAGAAGGGGTTTTGTTTATTTTTTATTTTTGCTTTGTAGGGAGTGAACGAAAAAAAAGAAAGAAAAACTAAATTCAATTCAATTAAATTTAAAAAACCTTTTGTAGGTAAAAAGTTGTATAATGTTTTTCAATAATTAACAATAATTTTCAACTATTAAACATAACAAAATCTAAAAACAATTCACAAAGCATGTTATACAAACAACATAACTATCTATTTTCAAACAAAGTGTGAAAAATAAATACATAAAATTGCGCATGTCTCCATAATATATTCTTTGGAGTGCTTCTTCCTGCACCTCCATCCCTTCTTCAGCCACCCTCATAGTAAACGTGATTTTACTATTATGCCCCTCAGTAAAATAATATTAAAAATGTAAAACTAAACCTAATTTTACCCACCCACTTTACTATCTCTTTGCTTCCTTTTACAGCAGCAGCAGAAGGTGCGGCGGCACCCACCCCTCCCATTCACCTTCTTTTTCTTCAAATGCCCAGCAGCCTCCATTCTCGCCCAGCTGCTCCATCTTCGTCACCATTCACTTCCATTGTAACTCCAAGCATTAAGCCTCTTCATCCAAGGTTAGTTCTGGATTTTTTTTAAAGGAATTGTTTTAAAGCATGCACTGTTTTGTTCCGCATCACAGAGATCTCTAAAATCCGGTAGTGTGTAGTTAGGTTCCGTATTCAATAATCCGGCAGTGTTTTTCAATAGTCCCAAATCGGTAGTCTTTTTTGAATAGTTCCGGATTACATAGGTTTCAGATTAAATAATCCGGTAGTCTTTTTGAATAGTTCCGGATTACATAGGTTTTCGGATTAAATAATCCGGTAGTGATTAATTAGTTATATAATCCGGTATGTGTTTTTTAATTGTTGGTTCCGGATTAGATAATCCGGTATGTGTTTTTTAATTGTTGGTTCCGGATTAGATAATCCGGTATGTGTTTTTTAATTGTTGGTTTCAGATTAGATAATCTGGTAGTATTAATTTTAGGCTAATCCGGTAATGACTTTTTTTGGAGTTTCACTTATGCAATCTTGTTTAGTTTATTTTGTTTCCAGTTGAAAAACTTTTTTTTAGATTATGTGCCATGGTTCACCTATGACAGATATGGCTAAAACAAGAGGTGGTGGATCTCAAGGTCATGATCGAACAAGACCAACGGCATCCGTCCGTAGAAGAGATCGAGGTGTTGTGGAGGAAAGAATTGGTGATGTTAATATTGATAATGACAATCAACAAGAATTACATGATGATAGGCAAATGGACCAGGGAGAAGGGTTTCTTGGAGGACCTTCTGATATGTCTTTGCTGGTAAATTTTGCTGACCATGTTGCTGTTAAGCTTTGGGATGGTGAGGTAAGAACAAAAAAACATTCAATTAAATTGTTTTTGTTAATTATTGTTTAAATTGATTTAATTATATTAAATATATACAAATTTTGTATTAGGATCGGGGAGAACTTAAATTGGTATCCCACGGTAGGAAATTATGTAAATTTGGGATGCCTCATGCTGAAATTGAAGTTCTTATACAAAATTCTGGATTATTTAGTCTGTGCAATATAAGTTATAAGGTGGGGGACAGGGGTTGATTTCAGCCTTTGTTGAAAGGTCGCATGCTGAGACAAACTCCTTCCACCTTCCCATAGGTGAGATGACCATCACACTGATGTGTCATCTCTTTTACACCTCCCCATTTTGGGTCAATTCCCTACGTATGTGCCCTTAGAGTACAACGGAGCTGCAACTATTTTAACTGAGTTATTAGGGGTGGAGGAGGCTCGTGGGAAGGCTGAGATGAGGCAATGTCGAGGCGTCCACGTACGATTGAAGGATGCCTCCTACTTTAACACAAAGCAGTTGGGCAGTTATGTGACACTTGTTCAGGTATGAAACCATACAAATAATTAGCAATCACATGTTACATTCCATAATTTTTTGTATTAAATATTTTATAATTAATATAATGGAATTACGCAGGCATGGATTTATGAGCACTTCTCGGGCATGGGAAGAAGGGATATTAA
The DNA here is from genome assembly GCF_051622355.1 of Phaseolus vulgaris. Taxonomy (NCBI): domain Eukaryota; kingdom Viridiplantae; phylum Streptophyta; class Magnoliopsida; order Fabales; family Fabaceae; genus Phaseolus; species Phaseolus vulgaris. The sequence continues at coordinate 31,691,989 of NC_143507.1, forward strand.
TCCCTCATATGACGAGGTACATCCGCGGGCAGCACGATACATTGTTGCCCATCGGATTTGTGCGGTTGGTGATGTGCGGGTGCAGTTGGATGGGCTCACACACGATGACGTCATCTGGACTCCATATGAGTACCACAGATTGAGCAGGCCATTTGAGACCATTTATTTATTCTCGGGTCACCTACGATTGGGCAGCTTATCACAGAGACATATGCCCGAGCGTGTGTTGCGCCAATTTGGCTACGAGCAGAGCATTCCACCATCACCGATGCCGACTGAGAGTCCTGGTGCACATGTCATTGATCAAAGGTGGTTGCAATTTGATCACTACTTGGTGACAGGTTTGACAGCTGCTTCTAGTCCATCTGCATGTGTTCCTGAGTACATGTCTTGGTTCAGGATGGTGTCACACCCATACATTCGCAGAGGTGAGCTTGGAGATCGACCCAGTGTTGTACCACGTCGTCGCCTTCGTAGTCCAAATGCTGAGCAGGCAGGTCTCTCGTCTCAAGATGAGCGTGTACATTCGGTAAGTTTTTTTTTATTGTTATGTGATTAGACAATATATTTGAGAAGTTTAATTTATTTTGAAGTTGGTGCAGGGTATATTTAGGCGCATTGTTAGTATTCTCCAACGCATGATAGATTGTCGTCAGGTCACTGAAGGCACTGACGCATATGAGAGTACAGAGGCAACACTGCATTTAGCCCGAAGCGTGACAGATGATGGGGCGGTGTACACTAGACGATCACGTAATGTTCGTGGACGTCGTTGATATTTTGTTTTATGACATGATTGTAATAATAATAACTTTGTATGTGTACAATATGGTTGTAGTGTTTGCTATGTTGTAATAATAATAACTTTATGTTGTAGTGTTTGCTATTTTATTTTTATCTGACATAAACATGAATTCATTATGAATCGGAAATGAAGTAATAAATTATGAATCAAAAGTTAAGTAATAAATTATGAATAAGAACCCCACATTATAAATTATGTCTACATCAATCGTCTCCAAGGTTCACATATTTCGGACTAATACTAATTAATTGGGTAAAAGATTGCATCCTACCAACGTAATATGATGACCATAACCTTGCCTCTGGGTAACAATGTGTACACCATAAAATGTCAGCGGTAGGTATGGGACAATCATCAACCATTTTTACCTGCACAAAGTGTGAATCATATACATGACCAATACATAGTAATCGGTGTAGACCAACATCGGTAGGGGGTGCAGTACGTAATGGGAAAATAGTAATATTTTGTTTCAAAGACAAACAAACTAAGATAATATTGTATCTGCTTGCTATTAAGTATCCCATATCCGGTATTGTCATCCATTTGTCAACACTAGCCTGCAAAATACAATAATGAAAGTAGATAGCATACAAGTTCAATTAATCAATGCACATGACTCTTATGAATATACACTTACCACTGACAACTCATCCACTAGTAGGGATCTCTTGATATGTTCTACCTGTTGATGACCACCTAATAATGTTGCATATTCTTCACGCCACTGAGATATTTCTTTGAATAAATCCATTCTGGTAAGTGGCCATGACTCTTCACCCATCCCCAACAAGGAGGCAATAGCACGAAACCCACAATGTCCATCTGCTTTAACATCTATTACATCCAAAATATAAGGGTGACATTTCGGATGAAATTGATTAAGCATGGGAATTGCATTGGTGTTGGCCGTCACCTTAACCTTTCCCTTAGGAGTCTTCAAAGATGATGAGCTATCATTTACAATATGGATGCGATCTACATGCTCAAAATATGAAGGGATGCGTTTTGTAGACCTCTGAAATTTATTTGTTTGACTCTTTTGGGGATCCTTTTGTCTTGACTACATTAAGTGGTGCACATAATGTTGTCATGTCTGGGTAGGCAATTTCACGCAACTTGTTTTTAATTGTCACTTTGCCACACATGTCAACCTGTTGGAACCGGGATAGAATGGCATCCCATTCTTGTTGAATTGACAACTCAGATGATGAATCACATTCAGATAAATCTGAAAAGCTTAGTCTCGTCCACATAACATGAACTTCACTAAGAGGAATGACACCCATAGCATATCTGGCTAATTGACAAGCACATGGTAATCCGTGAGTCCGTCTAAGTACACATCCACAACATTCACTATCAAACCCCACATCATTGACCGATCAAACTCTTCAGCAATGAGAATCAAAGCATGTTTAGATACAAAGCCAACCAACATCTTGTACAACTGCACATTGAATGTGTGTCCTATCACATGTAGACTCATTTCAAAGGATGCCTTGATTTCATTATGTTGAAGTATAATAACATGCTTGATAGCATCCCAACATGAGCACAAGTCTCCCATGCTATTTTGTAATATTCGTTTCAAAGACCAATGAGCTGATTCAACCCTGTATAAGTATAAAACATAAAACAATTAGACGTTATAATGAATTAAACAAAGTAAAGGCATTGATATACCTGTTTGATGTTGTATTTCCCAAATGCATTAATGAATTTGTCCAACACTTTACAAATTTTTCTTTGTGCGGAATAATCCATGTGTTCTTCACATATTCAATAAGTAATGGCCACGGTGAACAAATAGTTTCAAAACTTTTAACAAACTCATCAAATTGAGCAATATCTGTACAATCAATGATAGTCCTCCATGAATCCATCACAACTTCCCAAGCCTCGACAGAATCAACCAACATTTTACACTTTGCTTTAACATTCTTATTGATATGAAACCGACAAAGAAGGTTTCTTGCTTTAGGAAACACAATATTGATAGCATTCATCAAAGCAAGATCTCTATCACAAACAATGACTTCAGGCCCCACATGCGATGTCAAAAGTGACCCTCTAAATTTTTGTAGTGCCCATATGAAGTTCTTTTCCTTCTCGCTAGATAAGAATGCAAAACCAGCAGAAAAGGACAAACCTGTACAAGTCACACCAACAATCTCAAGCAAAGGCAGTCGATACTTGTTTGTTTTGTAAGTCGTATCCATCAAGAATACAATGTTAAATGCATTCAAAAGTTTCACAGCATCAGGATGAGTCCAAAAAATATCACTAACAATATTGGAAGACTCATGACACGTACTCCAGTGAAGATAGTTGTCACGGTCTAACAACATCATTAATTGTTGTAATTCAGTTCGTGGTCCTCTAACTGATCTCTTGTATGAGTATCTTGCATGTATACTTGCTTTATTGTTGTCATATTATCCTCATTATTCTCCTTCAAAGTACGTAGTATGCTACTCGGTTTAACCATACTTTTAGTCATATCAACAAGCATGGAATGTTCATTCGCTTTTAATCTGCCCGCATATGGATGACCAACTAATGTATCATACAAATCATGATTATGAGTACCACACATTACCTTAAGTACCCAACCTTTGACCCTTTCCAATAGGTTTACCTCGCAATTTAAAGGGACATTGACATTTTCGAGTACCAGTTACAGTAACCTCCAAACCATCCTTATACTTTCTGTAACTACCCCCCCTTTCACAACCTAACAAGACATATGTTTTTCTCCCTTGCTTCCCATTTGCTATGTCAGACCTAATAATGACAATAACAAAACCAAGTCTATAAGCAACCCTACGGACCCATTCAAGTAAGTCTTCTCGCGAAGGAAAAACCTACACAAAGTTATTCCAACAATATTACAAAAACACTTCTTCAAATTATAAAGCAATAAACATAAATAGAATGAAATTTTATTCACCTCATCTGTTGTAAAATGAGTACCATAATCCTCTTCAACTTATTCATGTTGATGCACAAAATTCCTTAATTCTTCCATATATATCATTTCTACTTCATCCGATCTTTTTGTAATCAATCCAACCTCCATGTCCATACTTACACCTTCATTCATAAAACATAAATTTCTATTTTATTCTAATTTTCATAAATTCAAACAAGTATGCAAAATAAAAACAACATTCAATTACCCTTCCGGATAGTGTAATCCATAAGTAAAATAGTACCTTCCAGATTAGATAATCCGTAATGCATTTCACAACTTCAAAGTGACTTCCGGATTGTTTAATCCATAAGTCAAATTAAAACAGCAAATTGCATTCCGGATTACATAATCCGTAAGTCATATTTAAAGTTCTAAAATGACTTCCGGATTACGTAATCCATAGTTCATTTTAATGTACCGGATTACACAATCCGGAAAAGTGAATATCTTTGTTCCGGATTCGGTTTACCCCAGCTTTAACTAATCCGGAACACTTTAATGTTGTCTTACGGACTGTGAAAACATTTCGGATTATAGGGGTGGATTCATTGCACGGATTATACAATCTGGTGATCTAGCGGATTAACCCAATCCGAAGAAATGTGTTTAAAGCACGAAGACTTACCTACGAACGGACGAGCGCGAAGACCACCCACCACAGCAACAGCACCACCTCCACGGTTACCACCACAAGCACCACCACTATCACCACCGGCAAGCACCAAGCACCAAACACCAAGACCAAACACCTTCGTTCTTCGTTTTCACTATGAGTAGAAAGTAAAACAAATTTTCTAATTTTATCTTTTTTTACTGAAGGGCAAATTTGGAATTTTAAAAGTATATGGGGGTGGCTGAAGAAGGGATGGAGGTGCAGGAAGAAGCACTCTATTCTTTGTTGGGCCACACTAGTCAATATTGTGCACCACTACATCAATCCCCATATTGATTTTTTGTGACCCCACTCACCACAATAATGTTCATATCCATAATTTTTTTTCTCATTGTGTTTGGTCACATCACTCCTCCATAGTTTTTTTTCCTCATGCCACACAACACAATAATGTGCATTGTCATATCACTCCTTCATAATTATTTTTCCTCACACCACTCAACATAATAATGTGCATCATCACGTCACTCCTCCATAAATTTTTTTCTCACGCTACACCCCTCAAAAATATATTCCACATGTCAGGATTCCCAACAGAACCAATGTACTAACATTATTGCATGCATGATAACACTTGTAATAAATTTTTTTACCTAATACACATGTCATAAATAACCATGTTTATTTGTATCTCAATCATTCTCTTGCTATAAATTCAAGCTTCCAGCTCCACACCACTTTCAATTAGCACATATATACAAATTTTTCCTTATTTCCAAAACTTTTGCTTTCATCTTCAAATGAGCTATCTTTGCATAATAGACACTGAGAATTTTTACAATTCTGATCTTCTTGTTGTCTTTGCAAATGGTTGAATAACAAAATATGATAAATGTGTCCACTTTGAATGCTCATCTCCTAATTTTTTTTACATCCTTCAGAACTGTACATTCTCCCAATTAAAGGAGAAAATTTGTGGTGCTTTGGGCAGACAACATTGACGAAGTTGTACTAGTGCCAACCTCAACTAACCACACAAGCGCAAATTAGGTAAGATGTTGTTCGAATAATAATTGATGAAAATGTTTTTTAATTCTTAACTTGGAAGTCTAAATTTCCATTCCTACAATGTTTGAATTATATGTCAAGTTAACAAGATTTATAGAGAAAATTTTTGCATATTCTAAACGCAACCACTACATCCAACTCTTCTACAAATTAATACCCAATTAATTCAAGGCAATAATCTACTTTGAAGGACTGTCCAACAGGCCACCATAATACACATGTGTTAATCCTAAAAGAATGTCAATCCCACATAAGTGCTCTTTTAATAAATTATTTCACAACATATTGGAAATACTCTAATATAGAGACCGAAAACAAGTTATAATACCAATGTCTAGCTAGAGTTGTCGATCAAAAACTTGTACATGACATAGTGTAAATACAAAATGTTGTTGACATCCAACAAATGATTAATTGTTGGAAAAATACTCAACTTTTAGTGTGTAACGTGAAGATTCAACTATAAATATTGATTTGTTTGTCCAAACAAAAAATTTACATAGTTAAACATATCAAGAATTGACTCAAGACACAGAGAATAATATTTGCATCAACCATCTCGACAAACAAGATTCACACTTTTCTAATTCAGTAGTGTTTTCTCTGTTGTTATATTTATGTTATATAAATTTCAAGTATTACTTTTCATCCACCTCAAGAATTTATCATTTGTTTTTCTCATTATAATTAATCAATACAAAATATCTATAAAATATTTCATTTCATTATCCTTTTATAATCCTTTCAAAATTTCAATTCAATCATTTTTATATTTTTTCATCATTTTAATGTTAAACCAACTAATAAATAACAACTTTATTTTCATATAAATTTAAAAAAAACAAATGATTTTTCCCCTTAGATAATTTTTTGTTTACATCCCTCTCTCGTAAAAATTAAAAATTGTTGGTTATTAATTCAAATTTTATTATTATTAATTATGATTTTATTACCTTTAAACTATTTTACCGTTATATTGCATTAATGGTTAGTTTACAGGCCTGTTAGTATTCCTATTTTATAGAGCTTTCAGTAATTGTAATTTTATTATATATATGATTGAGTAAATCAAAATGAATAAGATCAGTTTTGCAATTTTGTGCAATTACGTTCAATCAGTTGCTACAACCTTTTGTCTTCTCTTATTTCCTTCAATTAGTTCCTACAACTGGTATCAGAGTCAGTCTGTTATCATGAATTCTACTCAATTATCAGTCTTTATCCTTGATGGAAAAAATTACAATCAGTGGTGTGTGCAAATGAGAGTTTTGTTTGATTATCATGAGTTATGGGATGTCGTTGAGAGTGGAGTGTCTACATTAGCTGCTAATGCAACTTAGGCGCAACGAGTAACACATCATGATCAGAAGAAGAAGGACAATAAGGCTTTGTATCTCATCCATCAAGGGATGAATGACTAGACATTTGAGCAGATAGAAGGAGCAACAACTGCCAGTGAGGCTTGGACAATTTTGTCAACCAATTATAAAGGTGATGATAAGATCAAAAGGGTGCGTCTTCAAACCCTAAGACGCCAATATGAACTGCTGCAGATGGAAACCACAGAGACTATTGATGTCTATATAAATAAAGTTCTTGCCTTGACAAATCAGATGAAGACCAATGGTGAAACGCATTCGGAGCAGACAAAGGTGGAAAATATTTTGAGATCTTTAACTCCCAGATTTGAACATGTTGTTGCCGCAATTGAAGAGGCCAATGACATTTCAAAAATGACAGTAAGGTTATTGTCTGGTTCTCTACGAGCGCATGAGCAGTGGATGAATGACAATAAGATTGAAAAAACAATTGAACAGGCTTTAAAAGCACAAGCCTCAATTGGTAACTCCTATCATAAATATGGTAGCTATTTCAGCAAAGGTCGTGGTGGCCAGAATCATAGAGGCGCTTGGCGCGGGGAACGTGGTCGCGGAGGACGAGGAGACATTTATAATAAATCAAACGTTGAGTGTTATAATTGCCATAAACGTGGCCATTATGCAAATGAGTGCAGATCAAAAGGTGATAATCATGCTTCCAATTGTGCTCAAGAAGATAGTAATCACGAACAAGATGAAGAGGATCATGAAGTATTAATGACAACCACATCAAATGAAACTCCAAACAACCAGACTTGGTATTTAGATATAGGTTGCACGAATCATATGTGTGGTCAGAAGGAGGTGTTTGCAAATTTGGATGACTCATTTCGCACAAAAGTGAAATTCGGTGATGGTAGGTTCGTTCCGGTGATTGGAAAAGGGCGAATTCTTATTACATTGAAGAATGGTGATCACAGGTACATCTATGATGTTTTCTATGTACCTGACATGAAAAGTAATCTGTTGAGTGTGGGACAACTGGCCGAAAAGGGTTACGTGATGCAAATAGTTGAAAATAAATTCTCAATTTTTGATAAAAAAAGGTAATTTGATTCTTAAAACCTTTTTATCAAAAAACTCCATGTTTCCAGTAGATATTCATATGGGTGATTTCAAATGCTTGAATGCAATAGTGAATAATGAATCGTGGTTATGGCATTTACGCTTTGGGCACTTAAATTTTCAGAGTTTGGAAAATCTTTCCAAAAGAAAATTTAGTGAATGGTTTACCCCATATTCATCACCCTGATCAATTGTGCGAGGCTTGCATTTTTTGAAAGAATCACAGGATACCATTTGTTAAGGAGCCTTGGCGTGCAAAATTTCCTTTGGAGCTTGTTCATACAGATGTTTGTGGCCCGATGAACATATCATCAGTTCAAGGAAAACCTGGATTTATGTATTGAAAAGCAAGGATGAGGTATTCCACTGCTTTAAAATATTTAAAGCATTTGTTGAAAGAAAGAGTGGCAGGCAAATTAAGATGGTGCATAGTGATGGAGGAGGTGAGTACAAGTCTAATGAATTCAAGAGGCACTGTGAAGAACTTGGGTTGCAACATAACATAACTTGCCCCTACACACCTCAACACAACGGAGTTGCTGAGAGAAAAAATAGAACAATCATGGACATTGATGGAGGAGGGCCAAGCACAACCTCTCATGAGCGTCTAGACCCAAGCCAAGCGTCTAATGATCAAGCTAGGAGTGTCTAAGACAAGCTAGGAGCATCTAGGACAAGCTAGGAGCATCTAGGACAAGAAGACTTGGATCAAAGCTATGAATGGGAGAGTGGCATACTAGCACATATTCCGTGAAGGCCCATCAAGTGTAGTTTAGCTTTAATTGGGGTGTAAATAGCATAGCCATGTGGACAAATGTTTATTTTTCTGCACATTAGAATTAAGGAGGAGTTAACCTTAATTAGCTAAAGGTTTCTAGAAGCTTTCACTAATCAAGGGACGGTTTTGTGAAGCCACGTGCACCCATGTGCTCCATGTGCCCATGTGCCTCACATTTCCATTTCATGTGGCTTACATTTCATCTTCTCTTAGCTTAACATTTACGGCCTCCTTAGCCTATAAAAGGAGAAGCCTTTCACTTGTATTTGCAAGATTAAATTGAGTACTGTTATGCTGCCCATTTTGTGCCATACTTGCTCCTTACCTAGTTTCTAGGTTTTAATCTTCCTTCACCATCTATCAAAGGGCTGGTCGAACCTCCCTTCTTCCATACTCTTCATGCACCTTCAAGGTCACCACAACTCCTAGGAGGACCTTGCCCATTACATACATAAGCTTCTGCACCATTTTAACCATACATCCAAGAAGAGCTCCTTGAGAATGCCATCATTTGGTATCATGAGCATAGGTTCTTCAAAGATGAGTAGTTCTTGGTCATTTTCATTTTGAGTTCTTCTTTAATCCGTGTTGTTCTTTACATTCAATATTGTCTTGCTGTTTTTTAATTTTTGCTTTGAATTGGTGTGCTGTTTGGAAATTCCAATCGGTGCATCTTGTTCAATTGATCTTGAGCAATCCTTGTGCAATTTTTGGTAGGATTCCATACACTTTGTGTTGCTGTTTTTTATTTTAGGTATTTGAGTCCTTATTGCAATTTTATTTTGTTTCATTTTATGCTCTTTGAGTCTTTTAATTTCTGAATCTATATGTGTTTTGTCTAGTCATGTTTTTCCAAAATGTCATCAAATCATAGTAGTACTTTGTTTGGCTTATTTGTTTCTTGATTTTGGTCTAAATGTTTGTTTTGAATCTACTGTGTTTTTGATCCTTTGGTGCCTTTTATTTTTAGCTTGAGTTCATATTTGTGTTTAGATCTACACAAATTCCTTTTCACCAATTCCATTGTGTTTTTCTTTTGGTATCTTGCTGTTTTTTTTCCAGATTTTACAGAATCCCCTGTTTTGCATAACTCTGTGCTGGCTGTTTTGCTTAAGAAAATTATTTTACCACATAGGAAATTTCTGATCCTCTGGATTATGCAAGATTGAGGTGTTACAGAAAAGACAAAAAAAAAGAATCAGTTCAAAAGAGTCAATAGAAAAAAAAATGATAAATATTATAAAAACAGTGTGCAAATCTGGCGCTACAGTTGGCATAACTGAACACTGATTTTAGAAAATTTATTAAAAAAAATGGTTCATGCGTTTAGAGTGAAACCAATGCCAGAATTTAGTTAAGATCTTGAATTATTGGCATATAAATTTTCAGAAGTAAATCTTAAAAGGACAGCTCAGCATAAATCAGGGAAAATCACGCTCTCTGGCCCACAACAATTTTTCAGTGGTGCTGTTTTTTATTTTGAAATCAATTCTAGTGCTATTCTTAGGATCCATTTTGTGTGCCTACCTTTCTTTGAGTACCTTTATTTGCTTGTCTAATATTTCTTTGGAACTCTTTCTAGTTGTCACATTTTAATTCCATTTGTGTGGTACTATTTTTCCAATTAATTTGTTTCTTGCTTTAATTCTTTGGCCTCTAAATTTGGTGGTGGATTGATTCACAATTGGTGCTTAATTGAGTGGAAATTTGACTTGAGTGAGGTCTAGTTTGCTTGATAGGTGCTGGATTGGAGAATTAATTCCCTAATTGTAAGAGGAGCAAAGGCAAGGGCAGAAAACAAATGCCTACCAAAAACACCACAAACATTGGAAGGCCCAACAAAGAAAAGACAACCAAGGAAGTGCCAATAGCAAAAAAAAAGATCAACAAAGGGAGTTTTCTTTATTCTTTGCAACTTAATTTTTGTTAATTACTTCTTTAATTACGTGATTAGACGGTGAGGGTGTCTTCAAGGGCTCCAAGTGTCAAAGAAGCCTCACCTAGGGCCGACTAGTGTAGAACTATCTAGTTTAGCAATTGTTAATTGTTTTAATTGCATCTCTTTGCTTTAGATAGTTACGTTTTTAATTGTCTTGTTTTGCTTAAAGCTTTGTTAATTGTTGCTTGGTTAATTAGCTAGTTTGCATTGCTTTCTTGCATTAAAATTTTGATTTCTCCAACTTAATTGTGTTTTAAGTGATTTACTAAGAGAAAACTTTATGTGAAGACGTTAAGGGATAGTCTTTGGCTAAGGCAAGGCTTGGTATTTAAGTAGTCCACTGTGACTCACCTCCCTTACCTGGAAGACTACCTTCTTTGACTTCCCTAAATTTTCTCAAGGTAAAATACTTCTACACACAAAGCTCTAGTCATGTCTTCTTCTTCTCATTCTGCAAAGTCTATTGAAAGTGAAGTAAAATCTTTGAAAACTCTTTTGAAAGAAGTTTCACAAGCTGTGCAAATGATTTCATTTAGACAATTGGAGAATGAGACTAAAATCAATGAATTGACTAAAGCCAAGGAAGAGAAGTCTCAAAAATAAAAAATAAAACTCATACTCATACATCCCATTCTAAAAGTAATGAGTCTCTAGGGGAGGGAAGTCTTAGAATCAATTACTATTACCAACCACCCCCTAGAAGAAATAGGCAAAGGGAGGAAGAGAGCCCAAGGGAAGTAAGGGTAGACCTACCCCATTTCTATGTTAAGGAAGATGTAGAGGTATACCTAGATTGGGAGATGAAAGTAGAGCAACTCTTTGCTTGCCATAGGGTGAGTGAAGAAAGGAAGGTACCCTTAGCAACCCTTAGTTTCCAAAGCAATGCCATGTATTGGTGGACCTCTCTAGAGAGAGACCGACGTCTTCATAGGGAACCTCCCATAGAATATTGGAATGACCTTAGGGGAGCCCTAAGACGTCGCCACATACCTTCCTACTACCATAGGGAGTTAATGGACAAGCTCCAAAGACTCCAACAAAAGAACATGAGTGTGGAAGAGTATAGACAGAAAATGGAGCTCTACATGATGAGAGCATCCATTAGAGAGGAAGAAATCACCACCATATCTAGGTTTCTAAGTGGGCTCAACCTTGAGATAAGGGATAGAGTAGAACTTCTACCCTACCAAGACTTGAATGACTTGGTTCAACTTTGCATTAAAGTTGAACAACAAAATTTGCGCAAAACTTCAAGTCAAAGGGTGGGTTCTTACTCCAACTTTTATCCCAAGAAAGACTTTAAAAGGGAAGGTAGCACATCTAGAGACGAACCCAAAGAAACTACCAAACCTTTAGTGAAAGATGCCTCCACCCCATCCATCCGTGTTAGGGACACCAAGTGTTTTAAGTGTTTTGGAAGAGGGCATGTGCAAGCGCAATGTCCAAACCAAAGGGCTTTGTTCTTAAAAGGAAAAGATGAGTACACTAGTGGTGAGGATGAACCTAGTACACAAGAAAAGGGGGAAGGAGAGAGGATAAATCCTTTGGAGGGGGACTTATTGATGATTCAAAGAATCCTCCACAATCAACCTAGTGCATCCATCGAGACACAACGAGAGAACATCTTTCATACTAGATGCAATGTTTTAGGAAATATATGCTCTCTTATTGTGGATGGTGGGTCATGCTGCAATTGCTGTAGCACTAGATTGATTGAGAAACTAAATCTACAGGTAGTTCCTCATCCAAAACCTTACAATTTACAATGGATCAATGAGAATGGGGAACTACGTGTAGACAAACAAGTGGAAATCAAGTTTTCTATAGGTAACTACAAAGACAAAGTTTTATGTGATGTAGTACCTATGGAAGCTTGCCACATCTTATTAGGGAGACCATGACAATTTGACAAGAAAACCTTGCATGATGGTCTCACTAACGAGATTTCTTTCATCCACAAGCACAAAAAGTTTGTACTTAGCCCTTTACCACATTCCCAAGTGGTAAAAGACCAAATACAAATGAAACATAAGAGGGATGAAGAGAAAATAGAAAAAGAGAAAACTTTTGGGAAACAAAAGGCATGGGAGAAGAGTGTTCCTTCCCACAAGGTCATTCAACAAGACAAACACATTGAAAATACCCTTGAAAACATGCTTCTTGTTGAACAATCTAGCCTTACCTATTGTAAAGGAACACTTGCAAGCATGAGCAAAAAAGAAGAGTCTTTAAAAGAAGCTTGCATAGATAAAGACGATTTCTCAAATGTGCTAGGATATCCCCAAGAGAATGTCAAGTTATCTATAAGCATCTACAAAAACAAATTTTTGTGTGAAGTAGTGCCTATAGCAACTTGTCATGTCTTATTGAGACAACCATTGCAAAGTGTACAAATTTTCATAAACAATGGTTGTACCAACGAGACTCTCTTTACACATGAGAGAAAAAGTCTACATGAAGGAGAACTCATGGGCCAAATTAGAGTTGATAAAACTCTAGAGCTTTTAAAAGAAAAACTTTTGTCACCCATGAGAAAAGAGGTTCAAAGACATTACTTTAGGTACAATTCTTGTTTTCAAACTACACCTAAGGCAAAGTCTCAAGAACTCTTTACTCCTTCACCTTTTGTAAATGATCCTTGGGAAGACACACAATTCATATTAGAGCTTCCTAGGACAACAAAAGGTTTTGATTCCTTCTTCATGGATGTGGATAAACTCTTCCTAAGAAAAGTGACAAGCCTCCATGATTTATTTTCAAAAATAGTGATGGATAGAGCTCCAAAATTTGAAAACATAGCTCTTCCTTTTATGCTTCACGAAATCATGAGGGACACCCACAATTCTTGGGATAAGAATCCTTTTCCTTTTGAGCATGCATACAATTGAGTAGTCCACAAGATTACTCATATTTCTCCATTTGAAGTTGTATGTGAACATAGTCCTCTTGCCCTTTTAAAGTTGTTACCATCTCCTAAAGGAATTATGCCTAAGGGAAAAGTAACTACTATTGGAAATTTTATAAAACATAAGAGGATTAGAGGACACATACAACCATCAAAAGGGAGATATTGTGAGAAGTTGCCAAAAACAAAAGAAAAACAAAAATGGCAACTTCACATAATTAAATTTTATCCAAATGCTCACACCAACTCCTTTGCTTTGTTTCAAGATTTCCATAGATTGACATTTGATCCGGGAGGACACACCTTGACGAAGCAAGAGGCTGCTATCCGAGACCAAGTCTGAAAATCTGAGGATAGATCTTTTCAAGAAGGAGGAGATGATGGACATCATCGAGCCACAACCATCCCCTAAGAAGCAAAAGCATTGGATTTGAGGACAAATCCTTTTCAAGAGGGAGGGGATGATGGAGGAGGGCCAAGCACAACCTCTCATGAGCGTCTAGACCCAAGCCAAGCGTCTAAAGATCAAGCTAGGAGCGTCTAAGACAAGTTAGGAGCGTCTAGGACAAGAAGGCCAAGCTAGGAGCGTCTAGGACAAGCTAGGAGCGTCTAGGACAAGAAGACTTGGATCAAAGCTATGAATGGGAGAGTGGCATACTAGCACATATTCCGTGAAGGCCCATCAAGTGTAGTTTAGCTTTAATTGGGGTGTAAATAGCATAGCCATGTGGACAAATGTTTATTTTTCTGCACATTAGAATTAAGGAGGAGTTAACCTTGATTAGCTAAAGGTTTCTAGAAGCTTTCACTAATCAAGGGACGGTTTTGTGAAGCCATGTGCACCTATGTGCTCCATGTGCCCATGTGCCTCACATTTCCATTTCATTTGGCTTACATTTCATCTTCTCTTAGCTTAACATTTACGGTCTCCTTAGCCTATAAAAGAAGAAGCCTATCACTTGTATTTGCAAGATTAAATTGAGTAATGTTATGCTGCCCATTTTGTGCCATACTTGCTCCTTACCTAGTTTCTAGGTTTTAATCTTCCTTCACCATCTATCAAAGGGCTGGCCGAACCTCCCTTCTTCCATACTCTTCATGCACCTTCAAGGTCACCACAACTCCTAGGAGGACCTTGCCCATTACATACATAAGCTTCCGCACCATTTTAACCATACATCCAAGAAGAGCTCCTTGAGAATGCCATCAGACATGGCGAGGAGCATGCTTAAAGCGAAAGGTATGCCAAATTATTTTTGGGCTGAGGTTGTAACATGTGCGGTATATTTGATAAACAGATCACCCACTCAGAGTGTTCCGAACACAACTCCGATTGAGGCATGAAGTGGATTCAAACCCAATGTGCAACACTTGAAGGTATTTGGGTCAATTACTTATGCTCATGTCCCTAAGGCAGCAAGATCGAAGTTGGATGATAAGGCAGTGAAGACCATTTTCATTGGATATAAGCATGGGGGATACAAACTGTACAATCCAATGACAAAGAAAGTGATTATCAATCGTGATGTTACATTTGCCGAATATGAGGAATGACAATGGAACGCAACAACTGAAATGGATTAAAAAAAATGATATATTTATGTTTTGAACGATGATGTAGAAGATGAAGTCACTGTTGAAGCACCTGCAATTCAACGTGAAGCACCTGCAGTTCAACCTGAAGTTATAATTCAACCTGAAGTTGCAACTCCAATTGCAACGATGATGGAGCGACCAAGAAGGCAGCAACGACAACCTATACATCTTCAAGATTACGACCTGTCAATGCCATTCAACACCCCAAATGGCAAAAGGCTATGAATGAAGAATTGATGGCGATTGAGAAAAACAATATCATGACTCAAATTGGGAAGGTGGTTCCAAATCAGAATTAAGGGAGAATGTTGGTTATTAATTCAGATTTTATTATTATTAATTATGATTTTATTATCTTTAAACTATTTGACCGTTATATTGCATTAATGGTTGGTTTACATGCCTGTTAGTATTCCTATTTTATAGAGCTTTCAGTAATTGTAATTTTATTATATATATGATCGAGTAAATCAAAATGAATAAGATCAGTTTTGTAATTTTGTGCAATTACGTTCAATCATTGCTACAACCTTTTGTCTTCTCTTATTTCCTTCAATTAGTTCCTACAAAAATAACCCTCCCAAAATTTAATAAATTTGTTTACGCAAAACATTTTTCTTTTGCTTTTTCCTATTCAATATTTCCAACTGTATTTTTTTTTAAATCATTTCAAATTTCTAATTTATGGATAATAATAAACATCCACAAAAATTTAATATTTACTTTTTCAAATTTAAAAATATTTTAATTCTCTACACAACCAAATTATATATAACCTTTACTATTTTTTTCCTCTCACAAATCATTTAGAATTTATTCCCCATTTTTTATTAAATGTTTCAAAACATTTTGTACCTACAAAAAGTTTTTTAAATTTATTTTATTTTTTTATTTTTCCTTTCTTCTTCCCCTCTCACTCACCACTCCAAAGCAAAACAAAAAATAAAAAATAAAATCGTCCCAAGAATTTGACCTTTAGGAACCAAATTCTCTGTATATATCCTTTTAGTCATAGCATAGTTGTTGATCTATTAGCTTGAAGTCTTCCATCAATTAATCATAGTTAAACAAGTAAAAGGTTATCCAACTAATACAAATATTGAATATAAATATAAATATAATTAAAATAAACATTTAATAAATTTAAAGTCCAATAATTTATCCATCCTACAGTGACAAAGAGATGTATACTCTAAATAGCTTGACATAACTACCTTTAGGGAAATATTAAGTCATACTAAATTGAAGGTAATTGTCATAATATCTTCCTAAATTGTATTCTTTTAAATGAGAAAAATTTATACTTGAATAAAAGTTGTGTTGTTTAATCAAATCTTATTTTTAATCAAAATTTAACTTTTTTATCTTATATTTTCAACAAATAATCAAAATTGTTATTTTATTATTAAAGATACAAAACTCTAAAATAATTTGTTAACAAAAAAGGTTCAAAAATTGGTAAAAACATATATCTAAAATTGTGATGTTAGATATTTTTTTGAGTAGTTATTCTCTTAAGAATATCCAATTGTAAGATAAAGATATTACTAGTGTTTATCCGTTATCACTACCTATTATTTATTATAAGGCTAATAATTTCTATTAGAATAATTTATTTACCCTTCATACTGCTAATAATATTCATTTAACATGTTTTAAATATATTTTATTATTAATTGAAGTTTATTAAAAAAGTATAAAAAATTGTGGATTACATTTAATTGTTTTTATTTATTATTTTTATATTTTTCAATAATTTTGTAAGAAATAAAATGTTAGAAGGAGTGTATTGTAAATCCTCCTTGGAGAACAATTTAGATGAGAAAGTGCTTACAAAAACATGTAGTTCAATTTTGGTATATTATTAGTATAAAAATTTATAAGTTCATTAAAATTTACTGTGGATATAATTTTGAAAGTAAGCAATATAACATTCAACAGTGTTAATATCTGAATTTATGATTGTTTACATTTCCAATATTCTTAGGAAAGTAAATAAAAATATCAAACTAATGCACTTTCAAGAATCCAGATAATTTTATTATAAATTTCGAAATTTAAGGTGTATTTACCAAATTCAATTTCAAAATGAAGGAAAATTTTGGAATTTCAAAAGTTCATTGGGTGCAGGTTAGAATTGAGTGGGTGCAGGAAGCAAAAGCCCCAACACGAAGTTATAAAATGTTTCCTCTCTCCACCGTTAATTGTTTCATTCTCTGTTCCTTCCTCAGCAACCCTAAGTTTGAGCTCTTTGCAATCGATGGCTGGTGAATCTGATGTGCCCGTAAACACCCTCTCTTGCGCTAACTGTGGAAAACCCGCCAATCTTCAGTACTCTTTCCTCTCTCTCTCTCTCTGTTGTTTATAGCTGCTCACTAGTAGCATAACTGTGGCCACTTTTTTTTTTTAATTTAAATTGTTTTGGATTGTATGTTTTTGTAATTGATATGTGGCAAGGTCTTAGCTTTTGGCATTGATCAAAAGAGGGTTTCATGGTTTTAGCATAAGTTGTTGTTTTTGCTGCTGCTGGCAGCTTGTAAATTTGATGTTTTCCTTTACCCAAAAGTGTTGCATTGATATGCTGGTGGTTTTGATCAATAGAGATGGTGAAAAAGAAGCAATCTTCGGGTTGTTTATGGTGATCTTGCAATTGGGTGATTATGGTTTGGTGTGATGATGATAAAGAATACGTGAAGGGGATATTTTTAATTTAATTTTTCTCTTTTTTACCTCAGGTGCCCAAAATGCATGGAGTTGAAGCTTCCACGCGAAGGTTCGGCCTTCTGGTTTGTGACTCTTCCTACTTTGCCTGTTATATTTGCATTTCGAAATCCTTTGTTTTTCTGCTGTCATTGATGGACAGTGTGTTTGTACCGGTGTCTTTAATTTGTGAATTATTATATTTATGCTAAATCAAATATAATATGTGTTTGGACAACTGTTAAAAAGTGAAAAACCACGTGGAAGGTATGAATAACTACTAGCTTCCAGTAAACTTGAGAAACCACATCTAAATCATGGGACCAAACACACAAATAGACTCTGGCTTCACTTGGATCCTCTTTTTGGACATTTTAAACCCAACATGCATTGAGTCTCAGTGGACTGATATAATTTGATATAGCCACTTAATGCTAGTCTTTTAGAGTAAATTTACGGGAGTTGTGAAGGTGTTTTTTTCTGTTTAGTTTTTTAGAAAGTCATTCTACACAAGACTTCAGTTCTTTAAATATTTTGAAAGTGATAAATGGCCCTTCTGGTTCCTATAAGTGCTAATTGTCTTCATAATCTTCATGGAATATAATACCAGTATTCTATGTTTATCA
Source organism: Phaseolus vulgaris (assembly GCF_051622355.1). Lineage (NCBI taxonomy): Eukaryota > Viridiplantae > Streptophyta > Magnoliopsida > Fabales > Fabaceae > Phaseolus > Phaseolus vulgaris. The sequence goes on from NC_143507.1 coordinate 31,710,440, forward strand.
AAGAATGCCATTAGTGTTTTACATACCAGATAGCAGCTAGTCCCAAAACCACTGTAGTGAAGGGGATGCCATTGTTGCCCCAGATGGCACCATGTAGAAATTGTGGTTGACCCTGGTTGCTAATGAGAGAACAGTGAATTTTTAGATACTTATTATTGCTGAAATTTACTTCTCACAGTCTTCATATCCTTTATACTTGATCCAATTTTGATATCTTTTGACAGCTCTCAGGAATGTTTCAAGTCTTCATGGAGCTCGCACAAATCAGTGCATCTGAAGGCAAAACTATCATCACCTGACACACAAAATTCAGGCTCACTTGGTGAAGGTTGGCTATATTGTTTGAAGAGAGGGCAGTCTCGAACACCAAAGCTTCCTTACTTTGATTGGACCGGGTAGGGCTTTGAATATCTTCATACTATAAACATTCAAATCCCCACAATTTAAATAATACTAGTTCTTGTGTTCGTTATCAGAAATGATATTTCTCGTTTTTCCATTTCAGAGGCCTTTTGTGATTGTTCATTGTTCCCCTTCTTTTCATTAATTCTTACTGCTAATTATTTGTTTAATTGTTGAAACCAAAATTTAACTTTTGCTCTTGCTAGATCACTGCGGCCATATCCCATTTCTATTAAACGGTTTGTCTCAGATCAAATAGATAAACCAGATTGGGCTGATGATGTAAGTTATCCGAATTCTTCCTATTTAAATGCTTAGTGTCTTCCCTGATTTAACTTATTTTGCTTAAATACCTTTGGAAGTTATCTTTTGATTACTTAGAGGAGGGTCCATTGGTTGCTGAATTGTTTTTATTTCTTTTGGTGTTTAACTTCTAGGGAATTCCCAAAATTGAGCCCAATAGTGGTCTGCAACATACTGTTGAGGTGGGTAATTTTACAATACACGAGTAGATGATTTATTATGAAATGAAAGATCGAATTGGACATTTTCTTTATTCTTTTTATTCTACATTCTAACTTGAATTAATGTGTAGGTTAAGTCTCCAGATCAAATTGAGAGAATGAGGGAAACTTGTCGGGTAAGTTCCTTGCTACTCTTTGTCTCTGTAGATTTTCTAATAGGATGATTTTTTACCTGTCTGCCTGCCATCTCTGTCATAGTTATAAATCATATAGTGGCGTAGAACAACAGACTATCATATCTTAAAATGCGATAGCAGGATACTGGGTAGTAGGATGACTGTTTTACTGATTTTTTTTTTTATATTAGTTAAATAACTAATACTATGTATTTATAAATGTCAGAAAATAGAAAAATTACTTAAAAAATCATGTTTTTGAATTCAGTGACAAATTGAGGAGCTGTTTAATATGAGTAAACTTTGGTGATGGAAGGTCTTTTACATAGTTGTTTATTTTCTATTTTGTGTTTGTGTAAACTTTAGGGTCTCATTAATTGTGAATTGATTTATACTTTGTAGATTGCGAGGGAGGTGTTGGATGCAGCTGCTCGTATTATTCAGCCCGGTGTGACGACTGATGAGATTGATAGAGTTGTTCATGAGGCAACTATTGCTGCAGGTGCTAATTTTAGTGATTTCATTTTAACACACTTCAAAATTTACCAGCTTTAGTTATTGAGTTTTAGTTAATTTATCAATCAATGAATGAAGCTAAGATGCTTCAAATTAGCAGTCTATTTTTCTATTTATAAATAAATATATAAACCCTAAATAAATACTCAGTATCTATTTATAATATCTTTTGCATTTTCTTTTTAAAACATGCATGCAAATAGTAATATTGCAATACCTAAATTAAATACAAGTTTGGGATGAATTACTTTTGGGAAAATAATCCTTTTCTTTTTCGAAACTCTCTTTAAGAAATTGGAAATCTGGAGTAGAAGGGTGCTGTGTCGGGTCTTCTAATCTTTATAATTTATCTCATTTCCCTGATGTATGTTGTGCATTTTATTTTCTTGTATAGAAAATGTTGGCATTACTCTATCTGGTTAGTGTTGAGTATGTATTTCCTGTTATTTAGGGATCTAATAATTTATTGTAGAATACAGAGAAATATCTCTGTAATGCTGTGTAAAACTTTGAAAGAATTGCATTCTTTCCCCCTTCCTCCTTTTGTTGTACTATTCATTCCAATAATCTATTATAGGAAAAAGAAATTTACTTTCATCGAAAATAGGGGGCCAATCTCTCTGCTTACCAGAAATGCATAGTCCTGGAAAAGTGATGAGCATTACACTGAGAGTAGGCCTTGTTGTAATTCTGTTTCCAAGATGGCTCCTTGCATGGTTGTAAGTATCGCAGGATACATGATTTGCGATACGATTTGCAGCCCCCACGATATATATAGTAGGAAAACTTGTTTGTGCCCCTAAATCAGTGATGTATCGTTCCCCACGATATATATAGTAGGAAAACTTGTTTGTGCCCCTAAATCAGTGATGTGTCGTTCGTATCACACTTGGAATCGCAATTCTAACAAGAAACTTAGCCTGAATCGTGGATTTGGGTCTCACTCCAAAATGGGTGGGGTTGCATGACCCGGTTTGAAAAAACCCTAACCTGATTAATTTTACTGTGAGCTAGAAGAGATACATACCAATTCTTGCTCTTCCTTGCTCCATTTGCCATGAAGGGTTTCTTTAGTGTGTAGAGGAGCCCATGCGAAAACAAAGAGGCAGCGGTAGCGACAACGCCCATGGAAAATGAAGAGGCAGCTGTGCATATGAGAGAAGACAACCCTAATGTTGTCTCTTTCTTTCTTATTCTCCTTGGGCCAAACATTTATCAGCCCAAATATTTTTTTTCCATTTAACAAAGGAGTTGGGCCATACACCCAGCCCAATCCAATCATTATAACATTAACCTAATATGCCGGGTTATACAATCACTCGTTAATGTGGTTGATATTATTAATTATATCTTTACATATTTATATGTTATATTGTTTAAATGTTTATGAATCTTACTATTCACCAAACGATTCCCGATTCAAAATATAAGCTCTCTGATACATAAATGTATCACGAATCAACTACCGTGGTTCCTTGAGTTTCTTGATGTCATTGTGTTTTGTTTATTACAGATAGTCATTGGTGATAATATTTTTTTTTTACTTTTTACCTTTGCAGGTGGATATCCATCGCCTCTCAATTACCATTTCTTTCCTAAATCTTGCTGCACGTAGGTACTTTTCTTCTGTAATGTCATATTTTTCTCATATTGTCTAGGTATATTTTAAGAGTGAAATTTGCACTATATAACAGGTCAGTTAATGAAGTAATATGCCATGGAATCCCTGATGCAAGGTAGAGTTTGCTGTGGCCTTTCAAATCTATTCATACTGTGGTTTTTCTTTGTTGTCAGTATTCAGTTTTTCTTGTGGCTGTAATTATTGTAAACTAACTTTCCTGACTGGTGCTTCCGTGGTACTTGAGACTTGATCAGTCTAAGTGCCACTGACTCACTGAGGCATGATAAGGTTAAACTTGAGATATTCTCTTTATAATATAGTCATTGTGCAGGAAGCTTGAGGATGGTGACATTGTAAATGTTGATGTCACTGTGTACTATAAAGGTGTTCATGGTAAGTTGCTTAGCATGTATATGCTTCACAGTTCCCTTTAAGTTTATAAATCGATTATTGGTTAATTTTGTTAATTGTTATGCAGGTGATCTCAATGAAACATACTTTGTTGGAAATGTTGATGAAGAGTCTCGCCAACTAGTTAAATGCACTTATGAGTGTTTGGAGAAGGCAATATCCATTGGTATATATCCCATTTGATTTCAATTCTGAAATTTCTGTGTCTTGTTTAAGTTTCAAATATAATTGAATTTTTTGAATCATTATAACAGTCATGGATCTCTTGTTTGTTTTTTTGTCTGATGTGTATCTTAAAATTTGTTATTCATAAACAAAATTACAAATTTGGTCTTAAAATTGTTGATTTGGTCCTATCTCCTAAATCCCAAATTTTAATGTAATAAACCATCTAACCATAGGACATCAGAACATGTTGAGTAAGTAGTGAATCATGTATTAGCTACTTGATATGTTGTAGATAAATATGCATTGAAAGTATTAATAATTGATGATTACGAATGACCATACAAGTATGCATTTTGCATTCTGATTCTATTGTGTTTTTTTTTTGGTTTAAAATACTTATATAATTAAAATGTATATAATATTTTAATAATTTAAACTATGGGATCCTGATTCTCCTTTTTTCGGCTAAATTCAGTTAAACCTGGGATACGATTCCGTGAAATTGGTGAAGTTATTAATCGTCATGCTTCAATGTCTGGCTTCTCAGTGGTAATTTTTTACTTTTTGATGCTTTATTTTCTTAATCTATTTATTTTTATTAGTTCACTATAGTGAATTCTTATCATCTGTTCCTTATCCATTTTTTCCTTGGCCCCTTAGGTAAAATCATATTGTGGTCATGGAATTGGGGAGCTCTTCCATTGTGCACCAAACATTCCTCATTATGCAAGTATCCTTCCTTAGTTTTTAAGCACTGCAGGGTATTGGAATGCATTTTTGGAAATTGTTTTTTGCATCCTCTGATGTTTGATCTTATCGTTCAGCACAGTATATAAATTTATTAATATAAAGTGAGCAATTGTTTTCGTAGTTATAAGGGCTTGCAAAACTAGAAATTGTTCTATTGATGTTAGACATTCACTTTCTATTGACAATCCTCTTGCACATACCATCACTTCCTAGAAACATTCAATATGCACCTCTAGCTTTCTATCCTTGCAATAAAGAACAAAGATGGCTAGAAAGTAGAAACAGAACATGTAGAATGTATACACCTTAACCACTTACAGGAAATAAAGCAGTTGGTGTGATGAAGGCTGGACAAACTTTTACAATTGAACCAATGATCAATGCTGGTATACCTACACTTTCTAAAATCACTTAAAACAGATAACTGATGAACACATGCAACAATTCTAATTTTATTTTTTTAATAGGTGTCTGGCGCGATCGCATGTGGCCTGACGGATGGACTGCTGTTACTGCTGATGGTAAACGAAGTGCTCAATTTGAGCACACTCTGCTGGTAAGTGCATTTTTGTTTTCTGAGTCCTATTACAGTAGTCTGGCCATTCTCTTCATTTTTTCCTGCCGATTTAAACAGAGTCTTGATGAGCTGAAAGGTGATAAATAATTAGAGAAAATCATCATAATTTTAAACTTTGGTTGGAATTTTCAGTAACCACTAGTTCTTTACTTTGTCACCTTTATATACAATGTTAATGATATTGATGTGATATAAGCATGTAACTTTTATAATGTGCAACTAAGCCTTTGCAAACTATTAGGATACCAAACAATGTCTTGGTACAATGTAGGTTTAATTTTTTTTGGTATAATAATGTAGGTTCAAACCAATAATCTTATGCAAAATATCTATGTTTTAATTACACTGCTATTTAAAACCATGGTGGCTTGTCTATCTTTGTTTTGGTCAGTGAATTAGTGATTTTAATTTAGACTTATATTTGGTCTCTGAAGTATAGATTAGTAGATGATGACTATTTTTAGATGATTGAAGCTATCTAATATAGTTCATGGTTTTCATGATAATTAGGTGACAGATACTGGTGTTGAAGTCTTAACAGGGAGGTTGCAGACATCACCAAATGTTTTTCCTTGGCTAAATTCATAATTGGGTGAATCAGTATTATGGGGACAGATGCTCAGTGTTAAAATATAGGAAGTATTTATCTGGTTTTGGTATCATCGTGATTGTAAGGTATACAAAAAAACAAGAAAAATTCAATTGAGTTTAGGTGAAAAGTATGATCAAGGATATTTTTATGTAATCGAAGAAAATTAATTCAACAATTTTGCCTTGTGTTATTTCTATGCTTTGGTAATTAAGACAATAATAATGTCTTAACCAAGTTTTGACCACCAGGTCTTAATTACCACATTTTTGGGTTAATGTTTTGTAGAAATTTAATTATTGTACTTCTATTTGTCTGTTCTTCGTTTCCATCATTAGAGGCATGTTTCCAAAGATCATATATTATATGCAATTGGGTAAAACATTGAAAAGTATGTCAATGCAACATGCTATTGTTTTTGCCTGTTCATTTAGTAGCACTTTGTATAATAGTTTTCTAAAATTTTTAAGTAACAAAAGTATTTAAGTATTGATATTTAAGTATTTCTAGAAGGGGATAATAAAAAAATGAAATAAAATTTCCCATCAGTTGAAAAATATAAAGTTAGAAATTATGGGTTGTTCTTAACTTGTAAAATTATTTATTTTATCTTTTTCTTTCTTGACCTTTTCAACTCATTTTTCTCTTTTCTGTAAATCATTGAGAAAAAATTTCTTTTTGTTTTTTAAAATTCTTTATAAAGAAGTGTGTGCAAATAGAAATTATATTCATGTTTGATATTTTGTAGTGTGCTTAAGAATATGATATTTTAGATAAAGACACTTTAAGAGTTTATACTTTTAAAAAGTTATTAAAATAATAGAGTTTATTTTCAAATTGAAATCTGAACCAATAATTGGATTTGGCCATGCTCATCCATGTATGTCTTTCTGTTTCTCCCACTATCGGTTCCTTATTATTTCTTGCTACATTTTATACACAAAATTAAATATAACTATAGTTTTCCGATATAATGTATAAGATTATAAATATACTTCCAACATAACCAGATTATGATTATATTATTATAAGTATATATGTAATGAAGTGCTTTTCAAAAAGAATTGTTATTGTATTAATTATTATTCTGAGTAAAGACCACCACTTCTAAGATGGTGTTGACCATGAATAATAGAAGAGTTTTCAAAACCTATTTTTATTAATAATTATTACTACAACAATATAATGAACTAATGCACTTGAGAACTAATGTCAACATGCTATTTATGTTCCCATTCCTACGTTAAGAATAACTCTCCTTTCATTGCAATGTTTTCTTTTGCTTAAATTTACTTTTGCCAGCTAATATAATATAGCATTAGTCAATTACTCCTAAAATATTTTTCTACCAATGGAAAAACTTAATTAAATTCTAATTCGTACCGTCTTATATATTAATATTTTTAATTTAATCTCTCTTAAAAACTTTCTTTTAGTTGAGTGTTTAATATATTTTTATTTTCGTATTAGTATTTTTCGTTGATTCTTATTAATAAAATGAGGTGATTGTTTTTATTCATGGATTAGTATTAGTATTAGTATGAGGTAATAAAATGAGGTGATTGTATTAGTATTAGTATCTCTTTCACCTTACTTCTTTCTTTTTTTGAAAACTCATTTCCTTTGGAAAGTAAATTGAGTGGCGAGTTCGAAGAAATTGAAGAGAAAATACACGAGTTAATGAACAAATTAGAAATAAAAAGATAAAAATAACAACGTCATCTCGTTGATAAAATCATACTAAAAATATATTTAGGTGAAAATAAAAATATTTTAAATATTCAAAAACCAAGAAGTTTTAATAGAAATTCCTTTCAAAATATTCAAATTGAGATTTTTAAAACTTAATTAAGCTTGATGAAAATAATAAAGATATATTTCATTCTTTAGCAAATAATTAATCACATCATTAATAAAAATTATAATTAATATCAAACTAGTTTTTCTTGTCAAATCAGAAACACTACAAGAAAATCATGAAATCAAAGCTAATTTTAGAGACAAAAAATAATTAGTTGTTATAGTGACTAAATTAAAAACTATTTTAGAGACTAAATAAATTTTTGGTTTCTAAATTAGTTTTTATTATTGTTATCTAAATTGATATCTAATTAGCAACTAAGGTTTTTGCTACCAAATTTAGAATATAAATAATTGGTAGTTAAAACCTTGGTAGCTAATTAGATACCAATTTAGAAATTATTTCACAATAATAGAAAATAATTTAGAAACTATTTTTTTTAGTTTATAAAATTGTTTCTAATTTAGTTATTATTGCAACTAATTATTTTGATCTCTAAACATGGGTTTCTATTAATTAGTGAAAATTCTATATAAACTTTCATGATATTATAAGTCATAAATGTTTTATTGGAGAAGTTGGTAGTGTTTTTTCTTAAATAAATATTAAATAAAAATGAAACTCATTTTTATATAAACACATAATTTGTCAAATAATATTCGAAGCCTTCAGGAAAACTCTCCCTTCATGTGCAGGCCTTGATCACTTGTCTAAACTTGACCCTGATAACCAATAACAAATTGCTAATAACACAAATAAACATAAACAATGATGAGATTAATTTTTTAATATCATGATTACACCAAAAATTAACAGGAATCATAACCTACCCAAAGAAAAAAAATGTGTATCATACACATGAACAAACAATGGGTGGTAAAAAGATAAAGCAAGTTAGGTTTAGGAATTATTGGTGGTCATTGTGGCTTTCTGGTAGGTAGATGCATATCTATGAAACAAGAAAAGAGCATTACTTGTAACTTGTGCAACATTCATGGCCTTAACCTTAATAGAAGCCATTCTCTTACTCATCCTATGCCCAGGAAATGAGTACACACAACTACTAGCATCTGTCAAAGCAGTGCTCACCCATGTTTCAACATTGCTTATGTGCCACAACATCTTATCATTCATGCTTGATCCATGCTGGTTGAACCTACGTAGTTCTTTCATGGCTTGGCTTATTTGTTCCACACTATCAGTGATTTGGTTCACACAATCTTGCACTGTTAGGTACTCTCTTTTGTTGCTCTTGATGGCTTGAAGTTCCTTTGCCACTTTCAAAAGGTACCCTTTTGTTTGGACTGCCCTAGAGAGGCTCACTGAGAGGGCATGTTGAGCCAAGTGTTGTGGGCCATTTAAGGAGGATTTGGCATATTGTGCTAGACAACGGATGCAGAGATTGGGATAGAGGGTGCCATTGCAAGAGGACTCTATGTAGGCCATTGTTTTAGGATTTCTGTGCCTTGTCAATGATGATGGCTCAACTGGGGCAGCAAGAAATGAGAATAAGAGAGAGAGGAAAACAACAAACAATGTGAGGTTGAGTTGTGCCATGTCAAAGTTGAGTCTCAAGTAAAGCTTTCGGTTAGCTGTGAGCCTAATGGCAGAGAGCTTTCAAAGGTATAAAGGAGATTTTGGTTGATGAAAATGGCAATGGGGTGTGATGCTTAAATAGAGTTCTTCACATCACATCACATGAATAGGATTGAAAATAAAATTATAAATGGAGTTGGGTCGGTCAAATGAAAAATCAAAGATGATAAAATATAGCATTGATTACATTATGTTGTTATCTTATGTGTGGATGCTAAGACATTCTTCTCATAAATGTTACCAAGAAAATACTTGTTTGGAGTAAAACCTAGTTTAAGAAACTTGTTTTTATTTTATTTGATTGAGGGCGGTGGTATGTGAAGTAAATATGTGGTTCAAACTTTAGTGATTACACGTTTAAAATTGAGGTTAGACTTTTTTGAATAAAGATTTTAAGGAATCCATGCAAGTGGCAAGTAAAAAGGGATATGGAATATATGATGCTTAATTAGTAAGGAAAAGTTAATACGAAACTTGAATGAGTAGGGATCGAGGGGCAACGTTAAACTTTTTAATGCTACACTTGCGGTTCTTTGTCCCTTGGAAAACAAGGGGATACTAGAAGACATGTGATTTAGAAGATTAAGTAGTAAGGCAAACCATAATTATGCTTACAATTTGATGACTAAAACTATGATGATGCTTCATTATATGAAATATTAGTTCTTAATTTTGGAAGGGACACATTCATGAATTATTGATTCTTAATTTTGCAAGTGAGTCATTTAAATAACTTGCAGGACACTTCAATTATCCCGTGATATAAGTAAGATGTGTCAAGTCACAATCGAATCGTGATATTTTAACTGATATGCATTTTAATAGAAAGAGTTATTACGCTAGTACAAAAAGGTATATTAACGACGATTAAAATCAACATTTAAAGACGGTTTCAGAACCGTCATTATTGGAGGTTTTTCACGATAGTTGAAGAGCCGTCGTCAAAAAGTGGGGGTTTTTCACAACGGTTGATGTAACCGCCGTTATAAATGGTTTCGAATTTTCTTTAAAATTTTTTTGAGGGACTTTTAAACCGTCGTTGTAAGTAGGTTCTTTAAAGACGGTTCCAGGGGAACTGTCGTAATATGTATGAATTGAAAAAAAAAATTGTTTTTAAAAAAAATCTCAAACCTGCATAAAATTTTCAAAAACAGAAAATCAAAACATTTAAAATCATAATTTAAATATAAAAATTACATACAACAAATTATAGTATTATACAAAAAAGTTTAGCTAATATATGAAAAAGTTTGTCATTCTAATGATTTATCTATCCTAAAGTGTTATACATGGTTACAAAATACTTTGACCATGTTGTTCTCACATACTCCAATGCTTCCGAATCTAACGGGTGTTGATCGTTGAAGAACTGTGACATTTGAAATTTTTTGAAATTAGTGCATGAATAATAAACCCCAAATTTTAAAGTGTTTATTGTATTGAGGTATTATACCTGATCCCAACCTTTATTAATTCTAACTTGCAAAATAGTCAACATCCACTGCATAACATAATAACCACACTCATAATTTCCAAATTGCCTGTTGCACTACATGTGAAAATAAATGTATTAAATGAGTGAGTGAAACACATTAAATTGAGTGAACAAATATACTTTAAATACCTTAAGGTACATCCAAGTGAGTTTTGGTGCGTTTGAACTTCTCCTTCCACACAACATATTATATCCAGAATAAGCACTAATATAATAAGATTTCATGTTAAAATACATAACATTATATAATGTATAAGTAATAATAAATGTTAAATGAAACTTTCGTACCTATCTATAATGTTTTTAAAATAGGTAGGGGTTTTTTTATGCAAGGAGCAAAACCATCCAGCGGTATGATGTTGAACAAATATGATCAATATTTGCCATTGATGCCTATATAACAAATCAATTAATTAGTTTATCTTATTTCAATAATTTATTATCACTTATTTAATAAATAAGGACTTACTCATGGATGTACGGAGCAAAATAAATTTGTTTTCCACCATTCTTTAAGGTAGTGGTGATGTATGTTTATGTTTCCGACTTCTTGTTTCCAATTAATTGAATGACTTGAGGGTTTAAAAACCCATATATATTGTGTTTCCCCTCATCCAAGCATAATCCAAAAAGATACCTAAATTTCAATAAGTTAGTACTAATATATTTAATAAATAAAGTATAAAGATTTTAATATTTGAACTTACATCATCCATAATTGCAGAACTGTTATGTTAATCTCTTGATCTCCGGATGCAAGGTCCAACAAATCTGACATGTGAACGTACAACGGTAGATTACTATGCCTTCCAAAAACATTGGCATCCCATGGAATCTCTAAGACGGTTGTATCTAAAGCTGTAGCAACTTCCACCAATGCCGCCAGAGGATCATCAATGGAGAATATTTTCTTCTTTCCTAGAGGCAGTTTTGTCTTAGGTTCCTGCTACTCATCAACAAACAAACAAATACTTAAATTAATTAGAATGTAATATATCTGATATATAATTTATTAGTATTAGTGCAAAGATATACCGTAGAGTCTATAGGTTTGACGAGATGTCTAGGCCAGGCAACGAAAGTATGTAATGCCTCTGCTACAATTGTGACTTCTGATGTCGGCACAGGAACTGCAAGATCACCATAAAGGACCTTCTCCACTGTGACCTTCATGAAATTAGAAGGAAGAGGCACATTGTGTAACATTGTGACCCCTTCATAACACTTACCCAAGGCAACGAATCGGGTCAAAGAATTACACTCAGCATATAACTCGCATTGGCTAGCCAAAGTCATCTCCCGATAGATCAACCGCCGAACAACTCCCTTTAGTGCTGACTTTCTTAATAGGAAGCGGAGGTGGTTCATCTTCTACCATAGTAGGAGGTTGCTGAGAGATTCCTAAACCCTCCAATCGCTTTTTGAACTCCCTTTCCATTCGCACATTAAACTCCTCCATGAAGCTTTTTCTAAGCTCTTGAGTTACCTCAGCTTGCCCCCCCCCCCCCCCCCCGTCTTACCGCGGCTGCTGGCACGGAGTTAGCCGGGGCTTCTTCCTCGAGTCCTGTCATGATCGCGCACTCGACGAAAGAGCTTTACAAGCGGCATTGCCCTTCTTCACTCACGCGATATTGCTGGATCGGGCTTTCGCCCATTGTCCAAGATTCCCCACTGCTTTAACTGCTCACGTAAGTAAATACTCTTGGCTAGGTTGATTGGAGGATTGTTCCTTGCTATGTGATGAATGTCCAAAGTATGATTGAATCCCAACCCCATATCCAGCTACACGAACACATCCAGGGTGCTCAGGTCATCCGAGAGCAACATTAAGAATATCATTGCGACCACATGGATTAAAAGTCCCCTGTGTTGATTGCTCAGCAAGAGAATCCTAAAACAAATGAAAAGAAATTGTCAAAGTTGAACACATTGAATTTAAAATAACACATAGAAAAGATATTTCTTACAATTTGTTCAACTGTTTGTTCTGTAGACTTAGAACTCCATGTCCCTGATGGGTTTATACGGGCACCCTTCCACATCTCATGTCGGGGTGGTGGGGATGGAGGCCTCAAAGAATCTACACTATTCATTTCCTCAATGGAAGTAGAACGTGCTTTAATCTTTTCTTCAAGCATTTTCTGCTCTAACAACTTATAAATACCACGGGACAATAAGTGTGGGGTATCATTATGTCTCTGACTGACTTTTGCTTTGTTTCGAACCTCCTATCATAACATTCAAAATTTAATAATACATTATATAAACTATATTCAAATATAAAAGTGATATTAACCTGCCATTTTCAGTTTGTCGAATCTGCACAAACTGCTGCCAAGTTTCTTCATCAAGGGATGCATATTTTGTACAAGGATTTTCTTCTTTCCTTACACCATATATAAAATCTGTTGTCAATTTTGATTTGAACTGACGAAACTTGACACCCACATCAGAAAAAACCTTCGCTTTCAAGGTTTCCACATTCGGGATCTTGTAATGCGTCTACATTATTTGAAAGAATTAGTTCACAAACAAGAACAAAGTATAAAAGAACTTTAGATTGAACAAAGTAAAAACAATTACATACCAGAATATCTTGCCAAATCATGTTTTTCTCGTGGTCAGTCACGTGATCCCAGGACTCAGTTAAGATATAGATCCTTTCACGAGACAGTACTCCGAGATAACTCCTATATTTCTTTGCATATTGCCCAGTGGCCACACCAGTGTGGATATCAATAGACAAAGGTATTTTGTCATCTTTATTTATCTTTTTAAACATATTCTTTAATCTGGTAGGTCCTCTACCAGTTTTTGAACGAGAAACTTTATCATCTGCCATGTTCCTGTTATCAAGAATATGATAAGCATTAAGAATATGAAATATAATTAAAATTATATATTGTAAAACTAAACATGAATCACATGCACATACAAATATATATTCCTTTGTCATGATCATTTCGAGTTGCATGTACAACATCAACAACATCCTCATACTCTTTATTGATGGTCGTTCTTGCAAGTGATTCAATCTCACAAATGTCATTGTTTGTATCTTCTGGGTCATTATGTTGTTTTTTTCCATGTAGCACAACAAACTAGTGGTCAGACGTAGGATCTTGGATATAGAAAATTTGGGAAGCTTGATGTGCCATTATGAATGGTTCGTCATGATAACCTATCTTTCGAAAGTCAACCAAAGTCATTCCTGATTCATCAACTTTGACACCAGTCTTATTGTCAACCCACTTGCATTTGAAAAAAGGTACAATAAACTTGGTATAATTAACTTCCCAAATGTCTACTATGACACCATAATAAGGCATTGATCCCACAACAGGATTTTGATCCTTTGCAGTTGAAAACTGCATAGACTCTGCCTCCAAGGTGACTCTGCTATTTTGCACTGTACTCCTATCATCTCGAGACTTTGTGTAAAAAAAACAACCATTTACTTCATAGCCAGAACAACATAAAACATCAAATTTGAGACCGTTTGCATGCCATGTTAATGTTTCAGATGCTGATGGATCATTCATTATTTGTTGCTTAAACCATGACATGAATGTTTTGTTATGCTCAATTAACACCCATTTTTCTGATTGTCTTGGATTTTTATATTTGACAATGTCTTTGTGTGTATCTAAGTATGGTAACACCTCATTAGTGTTATTCAAGATATACAAGTGTGCTTGCAGAACCTCTTCTCTAGATTTGCTTATGACATGTACACCTTTTGAAGATTTACTTATGAATCTACGAGAGTGCCAACCTTTTTCAGGAACTCCTATACATTTGGCTTTTGACATGTACTCGGAACAAAACTCAATAGATTGTTCTGAAATGTATCTTTCAATAATGGAAGCTTCTGGACGACATTGATTCTTCACATATCCCTTCAAAATCTTCATGTATCGCTCAACTGGATACATCCATCGCATATAAACTGGCCCACACAATTTGATTTCTCTTACAAGATGAACAACCAAGTGTACCATAATATCAAAAAAAGATGGAGGAAAAAACATCTCGAGTTGACATAAGATAACAATTATTTCTTCTTCAAGTTCATCCAACTTCTGAGAGTCAATCTCTTTACTACATATGGAATTGAAAAATGAACATAGTCGAGTGATTGTATGCCTAACATTTTTTGGTAAGATTCCACGAAGAGCCACCGGTAGTAATTGCTGCATTAGAACGTGACAATCATGTGACTTTAAGCCAATTAGTTTTAAATCATTCATAGATACAAGACTTTTCACATTTGAAGAGTAGCCTTGTGGTACCTTAACACCTTTCAGACATTCACAAAAACTTGTTTTCTCTTTCTTTGACAAAGTGTAACACGCTGCAGGCAAGTATGTACGTTTACCAACTTCTCTTGGTGCCAATTCCTCTCGTATATTCATCTCAATCAAATCCAGACGTGCATTCACACCATCCTTTGTTTTGCCTTTAATGTTCAGAAGTGTTCCTATTAGACTGTCACACACATTCTTTTCTACGTGCATTACACCTAGACAGTGTCTGACATCTAACTTACACCAATACGGAAGATCAAAAAATATTGATCTCTTCTTATATATTTCACTCACAGTTTGCTTCTTCTTCATTTTTCCAAAAGTCACATTAACATTTTTTATTTTTTCATAAATTTCAACACCACTTAAGGGAGTGGGACAAATGTCACGTTCTTGGTATCCGTTAAAAGCTTTTTTCAATCTACGATATAGATGATATTTCTTTAGAAATCTACGATGCCCAAGATACACGGTTTTTCTTCCATGTTTCAACTGCTCATATGATGTGATATGATTCCACTAGCAAGATAGAGATGATTCTTTGACATTCTATGGAATCAACTTGAGTTGGAGATAGCTTAGGCACTTTTAATAGAATTGGATCAATGTTCTATGTTTCAAGAACTCACCAAAACTTGCACCAAACACCAAACTCATATGGAAGATCCATCTATTGCCAATTGAACCGATTAAAATGTGTATAAAAGCAAAAGCACCGTTTAAAAAGCTCAAGAACAGAATTGAACCGAACAAAACAACTAGAAATGAAGAAGAAACAAATGGAAACAGCCAAGGAGAAGATGAACCGAAGCAAATTCAGAAACAAACTAAAATACCGAATGAAAATGCTAGAAAAGTAAACTAAGACATGTTTTATATTCAAATGAGCTAGGAGATGAAAGAAAGAGGAACTTATGGAGATGAAGGACTTGGTTTTGATGATCACGCCACTTGGATGGTGAAGGCTTCAAGATAAGTGAGCTAGTGCCGCCACTTGAGAGAACCAAATGCACTCAAGATAAGACAAGGTGAAGGAGAAGACAAGTTCTCACAATTCTCTCTCAAATTGAGTAGAGTTTCTCTATTACCAATTTCCAATCTGAATTTTACAAAAGCCCACACCTCTATTTATAGTGTGAGGGTGCTGGAAAATAGGTGGGAAAATTCATATAAAACTCATTTGAAATTCCCACAAAAAACAAGTCACATGAGAGGTGTGACTTTTTTCTACTATGACACCTCCTAAAAACTACACCTACACCTACTCTCATAAGTCACATGGATAATGTGACTTTATTTTACATTTTCACACTTTTTTTTTTATCTTCGATAATACCGGATCCCAAAAGGAGCACCTAGCCTGATTACCACCAATAGGTAGGCCTAAGTATGTGAATGGTATATCCATTAGGCTGCAATGAAGTATCTCCGAGTACATTTTTACCTCATACCTGTCTACTCCAATTGCTCCTATTTTACTTTTGTGGAAGTTTACTTTGAGACCAGAACTTAATTCAAAACATCTTAACATAGCCTTGATGCTCAAAATATTTTGTACATTTGATTCACACACAAAGAGAGTGTCATCAACAAATTGTAGTAGATTCACCTCCACTTTTTTATCCCCGAATTTTAAACCTGAGAACAAGTTTTTTCTTGTCGCTTGTTTTACTAGTCCAGCCAGACCTTGTGCAACAATCAAAAACAAAAATGGTGTCATCGGATCCCCTTGTTTAAGGCCTCTAGACGGTTTGAATTCTTTTGTTGGGCTACCATTTACTAATATTGATATAGTAGTTGATTCAAGGCATGCTCTAATCCACTGTATCCATTTTTCACAAAAACCTAATCTACTCATCATGTACAGTAGGAACTCCCAACTCACTGAATCGTAAGCCTTTTCGAAGTCAAGTTTTACAACCACCCCACTTTTCCTCCTTCTTTTCAAATCATCCATGACTTCATTCACAACAAGGACACTATCTAATAATCCTCTATTAGATAAAAAAGCTGATTGTGACCCGTCTATCACCTTCTCAATAACTTTTTTAATCCTTCTAGATAACACTTTTGTCAGAATCTTGTACAAACAACCTACAAGTGAGATGGGTTTATACTCTTCAAGAGATTGAGGATTCTCAGACTTTGGGATCAATGTTATGAATGAAGCATTACATCCCTTTGGGACTCCCATATTCTCTTGTGTATTTCCTCTTTTTTGAATTACTTTGTGAGTAATGTGTTATCCTCCACATAAATGGATTGTACTTGCACACCATTTAAGTTCATTTTCAGTTTCCCCTTCCCTTGAAAATTTCCCTTGAAATAGTTTTTAGTCTCCTCTTTTACTACTTTTGGCGCTCTCACACCTTTAATGCTACTTTTCATTTTTTTTCCAATTTATGAAAGAGTGATAATGTATAGAATTTGAATCTTTTAGGGATAACTGGTGACTATTTTATGACAAGTGTACCGCGTCAGAAGTAATAATTTGTCCCAAAGAATGAATATCAAAATCACAAGGAACCGTTAAAGTGGGAAGGTAGTTTGACTTAGTCCTGGCTAGAAGTTGGGAAGGTATGTGGTTTATGTTTATTTTGTACAGGGAGAAAGGGTGAGTCAGCTGGGTCCATAAGAAGAAAGGATGAAGAAATAGAAGTACATGAGTGCCTTTGCAGAAGTAAGGGAAGCAACATGGAAGGAATGGGCAAGATAGAATGGAAGTTGGAATAGCTATATGTGGAGATGGAAGTAGGAAATTTTATTGTTGTAACCAACTATGACCAAGAACCAAGGATCAACCTCTTTGTGCAGATTTGAATACAGAATACTGCAAAATTTTATTTTATTTTTAGCTTGAATTGGTTGAAGTCTTGGAGCTTAAAGAGGAATCGATAGCTATAAGTAGAACAACATGTTCTTGTTTTGGCATTCCTCAAAGACGTTGTTGCAATTGATGAGAATCACCAGGGCCTTCAAGGCCTACGAAAACCAAACTTTGGTGTGGAAATTGGTATCTGAAACCTCATCCATAAGTCTTGTTAGTTATAGGGGGTTTGATGTTGTTTTGAGAGTGTTGTTTTGAACATAGAGGTTGCTATTTGGAGCAGGGGAGAAATAGAAGAGTAAGATGGGTGCAACAACCCCTAAGGAATGTATTATTGTGGTTTTGTGTTCTTGGGCAGCAGTAGGTTTAGGTCAAGTCCGTGAGGTGTATGGCAGGGGTGTATGGTGTTTTTCTGAGCTTGTAATACAACATTATGTGTATATGTATTGGAGTTTTATGCAGAAAAGTTTAGGTGCTAGAATTGGGTCTTAGCTTGTTATCTACTGTGATGTAGTTCTAAAAGACTTTGTTTGTTAAAGGGTTGAGATACCTCTAAAGTATCTCCTATAATTTTTTTATTCTTTGTCGATAAAAAAAAAGGAACAGTTAAATTATCAAGTATAAGATTCACTAAATAGAAAACAAAATGATAGTTTGTTGTGTTTAATTGTAAGAGTTGTAAAGAAAGCAAGTTAAAGAGTTTGTTGGTTCAATTGGAAAAATTGGAATTGGAGTTCATCCTTCCTACTATTTTTTTTTAAACCATAGTAATATTCTATAATTTGATTGATATTGATGCCCATATAAAACTCATTTATATCGTTTTCTCACATATAAAATTATTAAGAAAGTCTCTTACAAATCGATTCCTAGCATATTTATAAAAACTCTTTATCATTACGATTAGATGTTGACAGCAATTAACATTTCAAATCTAGTCCTATCATTAAAATATGTTAAGCATTATTATTTAGGTCAAAAATTTAAAATTACTTTTCAGTTAAATCTAAGGATCAAAATCATGGTAAAACAAACATTACAAATAAAATGACAATATCAATCATCAATCAAGAACATGATATTATATTTAAATATTACCTCAATACATAATAGTTTGAACAAATTAGTCCAAATCCCAAAGGATAGAATTAGCCACTCATGTTGGCCATTACAAGCATGAAAAGTAAGAAAAGAAGATCCATGATGTTTTTCCTTAACGGTTGTCTCCTCTAGGGTTTTCTATCACCTCTTATTCTCCCAATAATGTCTAGGGTTGTGTCTCACACCTCATATTTAACCTAGTTGAGCTTGGACTAAGTGACTTCTCGCTTAGGCGTGATTGGGCTCGTTTAGGCAAATTGGACGAAAATAAGTCTAACGTCTCTGGAGTGATCTCACCTAGGTGTGACTAAGCTTGCTTAGGTGAGATCCTCTTGAAGATTCTGGCTTAGGCAAGTTTAGACGAGTGTTGGAGCGTTCCAGCTTTCCCTTTTTATCTTTGTATATTCTCCTTTTGCTCTTTCATCTATTTATCCCTAGAATTCTGAAATTAACACAAATTTGAAGGAATAAATCGTTCTTATTCATATTAGAATCACAAAATGTGAAAAAGATTTAAATTTAAAAAATTGGAATTATATTATAGTTATTTTATCAATAAATATCTACAAGTGTTTGTATTTTAATATAAAATATTAATGAAATATGACACTTATCAATTTAATCATCTTACTCTTTCCTTTTGTTTTTCTATTGACTTATGAAACCTTTTGTTTTTCTATTGACTTATGAAACCTTTTGTTTTTCTAATGACTTATAAAAAAAATCACCCTTTTCAGTTCAGCTAATAACTCATTCTCCTTTCTTTCTTTTTATTTTCATTTAGTCATATGCTCTCGTCCTCTAGGTATAGGTATCTTATCTTATCTATTGTTGTTTGTTTTGTCCTGTTAATATCTCCAAAGATCTTCTTGTTCCAAATTTTCATATCTTTTTCAGTAATTTCATTTTTCCTTTATGACAAAAATACCACTTCTTGAAACTTGATAATTGACCTATAATTATTTAAAATCCACTTACTTGTTGTCACACACCTAATACCCTAAACGGCTTTGAGCCCCAATTCATTAGTGTATTTTGCAACATCAGAACACAGTGAATATAGTACCATCTGCTTGAAATTTGGTCAACTACATACACTAATCTTGTGACATTAATATCCTATCTATATTTTTTATGTCATTTTCTCTATACCATGTAAATCTTCTTTCTATAATTGGTATATCAAACAACTTTGTCACAAGAATCTATTGAGTTCCTCTATCTCTTTTATATTTACTGTCTATCTTCCTACCCCTTTTCTCTAAAAAAAAATTTGGACAATTTTTCGATTTACTTGTCAACCTTGCGTAGGGGACATGCTAATTTCTTGGTATCATTTCAATTTTATCGGATGTCCCCTTGCAACTGAATATACTACTTTTACAACAACAAAAAATTGTTGAAAATAATTTATTATCAATTCATTACATGTGCATATTAGCAATATATTTTAAATTTAATTTTTCTGCAAATGCTACTTCTATGAATACTAATAGTAGTGAATAACATTTTTATTCCTTAAATACTATGAGTAGCAAATAGTTTTCTTAGCTTTTAGTCATGAAAAACACTTAATGTGCATATACAGCTTATAATTTCATCATTTTCATTCTATGTTGAGTCGCCTCCCCATGATCAATAACATAGTATATAACCAAGACAGTTTTTTATGAACCAAGATAATTATGAATTTAAATTTATAAATGTAGATTAATTACATAAAATTCAATAAGGATGATATCCCATCCAAAGAAAAAACATGTATCACGTACATGAACAAACAGTGGAGGGTAATAGTCTGTCATTATTAGCTTCTAGGGCTTCTTGGTGATTTTAGTTGCTGCTTTCTGGTAGGTAGATGCATATCTATGAAACAAGAATAGAGCATTGCTTGTAACCTGTGCAACATTCATGGCCTTAACCTTAATAGAAGCCATTCTCTTACTCATCCTATTCCCAGGAAATGAGTACACACAACTACTAGCATCTGTCAAAGCAGTGCTCACCCATGTTTCAACATTGCTTATGTGCCACAGCATCTTATCACTCATGCTTGATCCATGTTGGTTGAACCTACGTAGTTCTTTCATGGCTTGGCTTATTTGTTCCACACTATCAGTGATTTGGTTCACACAATCTTGCACTGTTAGGTACTCTCTTTTGTTGCTCTTGATGACTTGAAGTTCCTTTGCCACTTCCAAAAGGTACCCTTTTGTGTGCAGTGCCCTAGAGAGGCTCACTGAGAGGGCATATTGGGCCAAGTGTTGTGGGCCATTTAAGGGGGATTTGGCATATTGGGAAAGACAACGGATGCAGAGATTGGGATAGAGGGTGCCATTGCAAGAGGACTCTATGTAGGTCATTGTTTTAGGATTTCTCTGCCTCTTCAATGATGATGGCTCAACTGGGGTAGCAAGAAATGAGAATAAGAGAGAGAGGAAAATGACAAACAATGTGAGGTTGAGTTGTGCCATGTCTCAAGTAGAGCTTTTAATTAGCTTTAGCCTAATACAGAGAGCTTTCAGAGGTCTTAAAGGAGATTTTGGTTGATGAAAATGGCAATGAGGTGTGGTGCTTATATAGAATTTTCCTCACATCATCACATGCATAGCTATGTATTCTTTCCCTTGTTTACGTATCCTTTACACATGCAATTTGCGGTAAGAACAATAATAGAATTATATATATAAAGCTGGTCGGTCAAATTAAAATCACAGAGATTAAAAAAATAACAACATATAGCATGGCACCAGCATTATTATATTATATATCTTATGATAATAGATTCATATCAAAGATATATATATAGCACAGCCTGTTACCAAGAAAGTAGCTTGTTGGAGTAAAACCTATAGTTACAGATATAATAGGGTTAGACTTTTTTGAGCGTGGATTGTAAGAGTTCTGATAAAGTGGTGAGAAAGAAAAGTAAAAAGAATGGCATATAACTTGTGATGAGACTGTGATGATTGTGCATGCAGGTGAATGAAGGTGCAGCATTCATGTTTTAAGGCGATTCTAGCGGCTATGTTCCCTGGAACCAAAATGTGTGTGTGTGTGATTTAGAAGATTAATAACAACTCACAGAATGTTGCTTTAGAATATTAATTACATGAGAGACAAGTTATGAATATATATATATAATGATTCATCATGCTATGATTAATTATTGGTTTTTGACTTTGCATGCAAGTGGGAGTTTGATAATGTCTTCCAGCAACAGCCAGTGAGAAACGTATAATAAAAAGAATACTCTAATTTTAATTTCTTATATATATAAACCGTAAGTATATTTAAAGTTATTTAAGGACTGCATGATCATTTGTGTTGATAAGTGGGTAGAAAAACTCAATGAGAAGGACCCCAATCAAATAGGTATTCTACCGAAATCAGAAGTAGATGAAACTCGTGTTTTTATTTACAAATTAAAATAATTAATATTAGTAATATTAAAAAACAATGCATAGATCACGAAGCTAAAGAAAAATTAAAAAAATATATAACAAATTAGTCATATATATATTCTCACGTGTATATATGTCCTCGTCATGATCTTGATCTTTTTGAATTCATCCACTATATCATTAGGATTACTCTTAATCTTCATTAATGTAAATAAATAAGTGTTATACATATACAATTAATCTTCATAAACAAATATTTTTTAAAGAACAATAGATAAGTTTTAGGCATAAAAAGATTTGTGAAACATGATTTCTAACAATGATATTAGATAAATTTTAATTTTTATCTCCTTTAGTTTATAATAAGTGATTTTGGTTCGTAGATCGCCGATAAAATGTTAGTTTTGTTTTGTATGTAATATTGGTTTGACTATTGTTCATTAATATCTTAATATCATTAAATCCATTATATTAACATCTTAACTTTAAATATCATTATGATATGCAAATTTGTAAATTTCTTTACTTTGAAATTTATTTATTGGTATAGTTTTTTTTTTTAATTTACATGCTTAACGAGGTATATTGTCTTGTGACACACACATATTGTGACACCATGGTCCTGCACCTCTCCCCCACCCCCATTTATCTCATCTTTTCTCTTTCTCTATATCTCTTCTCTTTTCTATCTTCATTTTTCTTTCTCATATTTCATTTATTCCAAGATTTGATCATGCCTCGCAGTAGTTAAGGAGTAAGGATACACTTTACTCGATGAGATTTTTAAATAAAGTAAGTTCATTTTTAATTTCCTATTATTTGATTTTTCTTATGTTTTAGCCATCAACCTTGATGGGGACAATTAAGAAAAGTGTTTTTCTCAACTTGTTTTTACCTTAAACTGAAATTTGATGATATTTGAATAACATACTTTAGGTCCTTAAACTTTGGAGTGATTTTCCTAATAGAGTTCAAATCTTCAATGGACTACAAAATTTCAGATAAAGGAAGTTATTTGTGTTTGAATAGAATCTTAGGGAAGCTCATTTAGATAATAAGTTAATCTATATTGTTATTTAAACTGAATTTGAATGGTTTTGAGTGTATAAATTTTTTTGAAGAAATATGTTTAAGCAAATAATAATTTGCATTAATCATTTAAAACTGTTTTGAAGTGGTAGTATTGAAATATTTGTGAAAAAATCTTTGAGAATGTAATTTGAGTATGTTGTTGAGGTCGATTTACTGATATTTTCGCTTAGGTGAGATAATTTTTGCTCAAGTGAAAATATTTCTATATTTAACTTGTTCTTTAGTTATGTTTTCACTCGAACGAGTTTATTCTTGCTCAAGCGAAAATCACACTAAAGAGCAGCTCTTTTGGCCTCACTCGCTCAAGAGAGCTAATTCTTGCTTAAGCTAGAAATTTTCGCTCAAGCTAGCCCAAAATAAAAATACCTTTATCATATTTTTCTTTTATTTTCTTCATATCTTTTTAATGATTTGAATTATGCATGTTTTTTTTTAAAAGTATATGTTCTCGCCAGTTGACTCGATTGATGGTTGACTCGAACGACAATCTCTAACCTGCTTATCTCCTCCTGAGAATCAAACTTCCTTGGGTTGAAGGACTTCTCACCTGAAAAGACAAAGGGCGCCTTGACGGTTGTTTGCAGTCCGACGCTCATGTCAGTACTGGGGCAAAGAAACAATAAGTGTAAAGTAGTTTCAGTCTTAGAAACGGTGTACCTTGCTAGGATTCTTACCACCCTTTATATAGGTTGTAGCTAGGGTTTGCTTCTGTTCTGTTACCCATATCTAAGGTTCCTGGGAGAACGTCCTTGCACCGCTATTACACATTTTTAGCGTAATCTGGCACATAAGACTTCCCTTTACTGGAGTGCAACGACTAACAATCACTAGTGCAGACAGGCCAAACGAGTGCGGCTATTTTATATTTACAAGGGCGGTTATATAGCCGCACTTGATCAGCACGCATTCTTAAATCGAAGATTTACAAGTGCAGCTATTTAGCCACATTCGTAAATGCGATTTATAAATGCGGCTATGGTAAATAACCACATTCTTATTTAATTTTTTTAAACAAAAAAATTAAAACCCTAAACCCTAAGGCAGCAATAGCAGTGGCAGCAGCAACAACGGAGCAAATACGGCATAGCAAAAATCCAAACAGCAGGCAATGAAGTTGGTGACCTTCATCAATCCAAGAAAACAAATAGATAAGAGAAACGAAAAAAATATATATAAATCAATGGTGAAGAAGAAAGAGAACTCGAAAAGAACTTACAATGACACAAAGAAGACAATGAAGGCTCGTAGAAAACGAGAGGAAGCACGAGAGCATAAACAAAAGAGAAAATGAAGCGTCAGAGAACCCTTCGCCAATGTAAGAAAACAAACAAATAAGTGAAACGAAAAAAAATTATAAACCATTGGTGAAGAAGAAAGAGAGCGAATCGAAACGAACTTACATTGGTACGAGAACACAATGAAACTCGCAAAAGAGATGAACACCAGAGCAGAAACAAAGAGAAAACGTGAAGCGCCAAAAAGGAAGAAAGTATGAAAGCGTAAGTGACGCACTTCAAAATTAGGGTAAAAAAATGATTTAAGAATGTGGCTATTTAAATAGCCGCATTCGTAAATCATGCATTTTGATTTAAGAATGCGGCTATTTAAATAGTCGCATTCGTAAATAAAATTAATTTCAAAAATGCCACCGCGTTTTGAATGACAGCGGCTAACCCTAAAATCGCATTAAATAAATAGTCGTTGTTTATACATTTTGTGCTAGTGAATATGGCCGCCAAGGTACCAACTCATCCACCAATGTTGCAGGACCATCTGTTCTATGGGTACCCTAAGTATTCACGTGTCATGCATACAGTCTTTCCTTGGAAACCCTAACCCTAATGGGCCTCAATGCCTCCAAGGAACACTTGCTTGTGTCGTACCCGAATGTACCATACACACCTCATGCATGATCCTCTTGTGACTTAGGTCTTTCCTTAGTATTTGGGTGTTAACTCATGTTAACTTATACTGCTTGGGGGACCCAGCTTACGTGGCCTACCATTCCTCTCAGACACCGATGTTCGATGTCTTCTCTGACGTCGATGTCCGAGGACGGGTCGGTATAGTATACAAATTCAATTTATTTGTGAAATTTTAAATGTTGTTGTGGGATTGAATTGTGTGTAATATATATAAGAGTTATATTGTATGATCAATAGAATTGTGAAATTTATAAATGACATGGATTGGTGAATGAAAGGTGTATAGAATTAAGATGATTATGTAATTAATTTAAAAAATCTTAAATAATATGAGGGATTGATATGCATTGTATGTGAATCATATGTATTATATGAGGACGATAGAATTGTATAAAATTGAGATCATATATTTGGGATAATGTATAAGTTTTTTATTGGTTTCGTGTTAAGTATTGACACATATGAATAGAGAACTTCCAACTTCACTGATGATCTAAGTCACGTTGACTGAGATATTAGTTGGTAAGAAGCTCATGAGGGAGTTTATACACACCATGACTAGTTGTAATCACATGATATTGGATGTTTGAACTTAGCCTAATCCTTTCTCTTAGATTCAATTGTAAATATAAGTCTTAGGTATTGGATAGGATGTTAGTCTCTGGTAGATCCTACTTAATATGAGTATTCATTGTTGGATATCGTTGGTGATGGCATGTAAGAAAAAGTGGTGCGGAAGCTATGAAGGTGTGTGAGCAAGATCCTCCTAAGAGTGGTGTTGATCTTGAAGGTGCATGATGAGTATGAAGCTAGGGAGGTTCGGCCAACCCAAGGAGAGGTGAAGGAGATGAAGTTTAGAGCCTAGAATTCTAGGGAGAAGCAAAGCTTGGCACAAAATGGCAGCATAACTTTACTCACCATAAACTTGAAAATACAAGGTGTAGGCTCCTCCTTTTATAGGCTAAGGAGGACCATAATGCAACCCTAATGCTAGCCAAATGAAATGTAAATGTGAAGCACATGGGTGCACATGGCACATGGGTGCACAAATGAGCACATGGGGAGGGGTGTGTCTAGTTTTTATGCTCACCCCTTCCATGGGCTTTCTAGACCGGCCTTGGTAAATTTAGAGGTTTTTTTAGAAACTCTAAGTTTACCTAGGTTGGTGTTTTAGGTGCCAAAATTAATTCTAAGAAAATTACAAATAAAGTTCCTATGCTAATTTTGACAAGAAATTAAAGTCTACTCTACACTAGAGTTTATGGCATTTGAACATGTAAAAGAACGTCTTCTTGGATCCTCTTGGCCATAACTCTATGGTTGGCCCAAATCTACCCTTTGGTGGGCTTGCATGTGGGCTTGTGCTTAGGCCTCTTCCATCAGTTGGTGTGTGGATCCATGTGTGATCCATATGATTGTTGAGGATGGTATTTGAATGAAATTGGGTTGTTGTGATTGGTATTGAATATTATATGATTACAATTGATGAAAAAATGAAATAGAATTATATAAATGAATGATTAATGTAATTAATTCTTTTTTTTACTTATATTTTTTTATGTTAGAATTTTATTTCGATAGCTTACCCTTGCATGTGTTGTTTATCTATGAACTGCGATGATTGTACTATCTGCACAACAGATATAGGTGCAGGTGCACAAGGTACTTTGAGAAAATAGTGGAAGAAATTATTTTATTTTATTCTCTTTTGTAAAAGATTTGTATATTTTAGGGTGTTACATTTATAGTATCAGAGCAGTTCGCCCTTAAGATAACTCAAAGGTAGTGAGTTTATTCTTTTTCTTATTGTAGATGTTTGTTTAAGTCTAGTCTCAATATTTATGTTAGAGTTAGGATGATTGCTATGAATGAAGGTAAAAACATACTAAGAAAGAAAAGAATTTCGACAAAGCAGTAAAGGTGCACATTCAGGACTAAATCGAGATGATTTCTATCTCAGTTCTAAAAGTTTAGAGTGCATTTTAAGGATATGGTTTGGATGGCTGTATTTATATGTGTGTGAGTTTATATGTTTTATTTTAAAGTATTACATTTATTTATATTAAGGGTTTATTTGTAGATTTTAAAATTTTTTCTTTAAGTTAATAGTTTTACACCAACATTTATTTTAGGGTAGTATGTTTATATATTAGGTGTTTTGTTGTTCTGGGTGGACACAAATTCTAAGTGAATTTGAGATTCCTACCTATAGAGGATCTAAATATAATTTTTGGGATGAATTGAATATATGTTAATTGCATTCCTTTAGTTTGTGATAAATAGAAAGTGATGTTGTACGTTTAGAGATGAACTTCCTATACATATTCATGTCTTCATGATTATGACCCTTCATTTCTTGGTCAAGATTATCGTGAATTACATAGATAACATGTCTATCTATCCTATACTTTAGAGGTGCATAAAGAACACATAAGGGAATGATAACATTCTTAAAGAAAAATACAATAAGTAAGAGCTTTGGTAGGTGAATATGCAAATTTTACTGTCATCACAACTCTAAAAATCTACTAGATCCCAACCCAAGGAAAGACAATGTTTAAGTGGAATGTCTCAAGATCAACATGAAGACCAAAGGTTACGTGAATCAAATTGACTATTACAGAAGGTTGATAAGAGGATTTTCTAAGATGATAATGTTGTCAACACAACTGAACTACAAATAGTGAGCTTTTTGCTTGGACACTAGTGCAGAAAATGCATATAACATTGATTCTAGAGGACATGTAACACTAGTTCCATCACTGATGTAGATCTTAACGATGTAAAATGTTAATTATATATAACACTATTGTAAAAATTGGTGTAATATGTACCAAAATCTGAATAAAATATTAAAAAATGTGTGCTCCAAAAGACACATATAACACCAGTTGTGGCTCCTAACCAGTGTTATATGTGCTCCAGACTCACATACCTAAACCCTAAACCCAATACCAAAGTGTTCAACATTGCCGATGGTCGATCACCCCAGACCCAATACCAAGACGTTCAACATATAACAATTACCCAATTTAAAACCTAATACATTATATTCCAAATATAATATAATAAAACTAATTATTTATATAAATAATTGTAAACCAAATAATAATTAAAATTAAAATTAAAATAATTAAAAATGAAAAACTAACCTAGAGCGTGAACGTGAACGAAGTTGTGGCGACAATGGAGACAATGTGGTGGCGACAAGAGTGGTAACAAAATAGCCAAGAAGCGTGAACGGACAAATTTTGTTCGATGTGGATGCTCTAACGACGAAGAGAACGAAATAAGAGAGAAGCGTCGAGGGGAGCGGTGGAGGCAGCGGCTGGCAACAGCGTTGGCAAAAGCAAAACGAACTCTTAAACAAGAAAACTTAGAAGAATAACATGAATGGAGAGTGAGGGCGTAAGCCAAGAAAATATGTTAAAAACATATATTACACCGATTATGACTAATAACTGGTGTAATATATCTTTTTTAAAACTTTAAAAACTTTTTTTTAATGTGGAAATTACATATAACACTGCATCCTCTATCTAATTGGTGTTATATGTAGTGTCCATAGTTAAATGTTTCAAATTTTTTTTAAACTCTAGAAATGACATATAATACCGATTATATAGAAGAACCGGTGTTATATGTCATTTTAAAAAACTTTTAATTGTTTTTTAATCTAGGAATGACATATGTATCGAACCGGTGTTATATGTAATCCCAAAAATTAAAATTTTAAAAATCTATTTTTTTTTTTTGCTTTGAACAAGACATATTATACCGGTTGGCTCCAATCGCTTTAATATGTGCCAAATATTTACAAAAATGTTGTCGCGTTTTTGTGTACACCAGTTCTCATAATATGTCGTTGTAAAAAGTATTATTTGCACTAGTGGGGGGAATAGTGAAAAGCATAAATTTCTAGTTGTAGTATAGATTAATTAGTTTGCTATTATGGGAAATTATTGGCACACAAACTTTTGAGTACAATGTATCACTTCATAGGTTGGGATGTACATGGATGCAAGAAAAGGGTGATAGAGTATGTCTGAAGGGAACTAAAAGTTCATGAGAAAAATTACTCTACTCATGACACATGGATGATGGTAATGGTGTTGCATTGAAGATCTGGAGGCATTGTCTAGATGGTACTTCGTTTCACATGCTCAATAATGTATAAGTCTTAAGTACTTGTTTGATGAGAATGGACTAGACACGAGACAAAGTATATTGATGTATTTGTTAAATGATTAAGATTTCAAGTTGAAAACTCCATGAGTAAGGAGGCATTTCAAGTGTCAGATGTAATTGTTAATGACTTAAGTTAATGGAGTATTAAGTACAAATTGGACTAAGAATTTTATGATGGAAGTAAAGGAGGATTATGAGATTTAGGATAAGGTTTGTGTACTTGCAAGCAAGACAGTAATCAAGCTACTTACAATTGGATAGTACCCCTTCCATCGGAGGACTGGGTGGAGAGTTACAAATATGAGAAAAGCCTACTTACTAGCCTCCGTGAGAGGATACCACTTTGGTAGATGCTAGGGATTGGTTGAAGTTAGAGAATATAGTTTAGTATAAAAAATTATGAGAATAATTAAGATATATCATTATCTGAAGAAATTCTTTTGATGGTTCAATATAAAGAGGAAGTGACTCAATAGGTCCTTGTTTGTCTTACTTATAAAAAACTGAGGTGGAGTATCAAAGAATTGGGAGTACAACAATATGACGTGGCTAAATAAAAATGACGTAATATTGGTATACAATAAGTTTTCTTTTCCACAATTAGTAAGAGTATATAGTATATGGTAAGACCAAGTAATGAATAGTACATAATTTTCTTTCATAAAAGATAAATGAAGTCTTGAAAGATTATGATCTTTAGCTGAAGTATTATCCTGGGAAAGGAAATATTGTTGCAGATGCTTCAAGTCACAAGGAGATATATGTATCAACACTTAAGATTAGAAGGTTGGAGTTGAGTGAAAGTTTCAACAGTTTGAATTTGGAAGTTATAGTATCTTGAAATCACATTAGTTGTGATACATTTTTATAACTAAAGAGTTTTTAAAGAAAGGGAGGGTAAGAAAATTGGTGAAATTGAATTTAAAGAATATTCTAAGATTATTCAATAATGATAAAACTAAATGGGAAGTGAATAATTTTTCAAGACTTAGGAACAAATATGTACAATAGATGATGATAAATTGAAGCAAGTGGATTATCTAAGATTCATGAAAGCAAGTTCAACTACATCTAAGTATGACCCAAAAGTATCAAGATTTCATGAATTTTATTTAGTGACATGGTATGAAGGAAGAATAGTCAAGTATGTAGCTACTCGTTTATCTGTCAAAAATAAAAGGCAAAACAAATAATGATTGGAAATATGTTAACATAGTTTGACATTCTCAAAATGAGAGTGAAATAATTTTCATGAATTTGTCACTTACTTGTCACGTATAAAGAAGAAACATAACTCAATATGAATAATAAATGATGGATTAATAAATATTATGCATATTCTACCTATGCAACTGAAGTATATGTTTGAGGTTATGTCGATAATTTGGTGATTTAAGAGATCTCAGTTTGATAAAAGTGGTGAAGAGGTGCCATTTGGTACTATAACTAATGTTAAGGAAGTTTGTGTTTGGCTAGGTTATGCTTATCTTTTTATTAGGGTGAGGATGAATCCTTTAGCTTGTGGTATTGGAGGGAGTGAGACAGTGGTAAATCCTAGTCTTCTAAGTAGAGGTCTCTAATAATTGATGTTGCACATCCTTCTGAATATGAGAATATTATCACTCGAGATGAAGAACAAAGTGAGCTAGTGATGTTGACACCACATCATGACCATTAGAAAGTAAAAGTGACTCTTCCAATAAATATGGAAGCATTCCATTTTTTATTTAGTTATACATATCTCAAGGTTCTATGGATTCCATTTCTTTGGTATTTGATGTTGTCTATATTAGTATAATCTGGGATCGAATAACATGAATTTTATTTGAGATATAATTGCGAAGAGGTTGGTGTGAGATGCCTATGTTCATGTTATAATACAACAAAGTTGTGAGTCATTGAGTTAGGTCACATCAACATCTCTTAAGCAATTTGACAATAACCTTTCAGCAAAAATATTGCGAAATACTCGAAGAACATGGGGTTGACCTAGATTGTCTATTGGAGATGGAAGGAAAAAGACTTTGGGGCCTTAATTCAGTATGCACCAGAAGGAAGGTTGGTCAAACAAAACTTAGAGTATTTTTCATCACTTCAGTTACAAGCAACTGAGTCAAATTTTTAGAACTATGATGATTGAAGACATCTTCGACAACGCAAAAATTTGATATAGATAAAGGAAGAAGACCTTTAGGTTTCTCAATGGGTAAAAATGATTGTCTGAGAGTTACACGATGTAGGGAGAGCAACCCAAAGTTCATGGGACCTTGTAAGATCCTTGTACTTGTCCATATGAACTTGTCTTACATTGAAGTACATTAGAATTTTGGGTTCTCAAGTAAAGTAACTTTGTGTAAAAATATCGATATAGTCAAAGTGTTGTGAAATCTCATATGTTGTGATTCCACTTGAGGAATAAAAGAGAACATAAGAGAATCATATCCTAATTTTTCTTGGTAAGCTAATTTTTAAGGACAAAATTTTTTGTTGTTAAGGATAATTGTGACATCGTGGCCCTGTACACCCCCTCCCATTTTTCTCATCTTTCCTCTCTTTAAATATCTCTTCTCTCCATTCTCTCTTCATTTTCTTTCTTATATCTCATTTTTCCAAAATTTGATCACACCATGCACTAGCTGAGGAGTCAAGATACATTTATACCCGATCAGGTTTTCCAACATAGTAAGTTCATTTTTACTTTAAAGATCCTTTATTTTCTGATTTTCCTTATGTTTTAGCCATCAATCTTGATGGGGACGATGGGCACAGTTGAGAAAAGTGTTCCTCTCAACTTGTTTTACCTTAGACTAAAATTTTCTATTGTTTGGACAACATGCTTTAGGTCCTTAGATTCTGGAATGATTTCCCTGGAGTTGGAATTTTTAATGGAATAAAAATTTTCACGTAAGAGAAGTTATATATCTTTGAATATAATCTTGGGGTAACTTATTTGGATAATAAGTTAATATGAAAATTGTATTATACATATTTAAGTATATAGTTATTTAAATTGAATTTAAATGGTGTTGCGTGTATGGAATTAATTGAAGCAATATGCTTGAGCAAATAATAGTTTCCATTAATAATTTAAAATTGTTTAGAAGTAGAATTGAAAATGTAATTTGAGTATGTTGTTAAGCTAATTTACTAGTATTTTCGCGAGATGATTCTCGCTCAAGCGAAAATATTTTGCATTTGACTTGTTCTTCAATTTTGTTCTCCTCAAGCGAACATATTTTCGCTCAAGTGAAAATTGCACTGAAAAATCATCCCTCTCGACCTTATTTTTGCTCAAAGGAAGTCCATTCTCACTTAAGCTATAAATTTTCGCTCAAGCTAACCTAAAAAAAACTTATATCCTATTTTTATTTTCTCTTTTTCATGTCTTTTCAATGATTTGAATTATGCATGAATTTTTTTTATACAAAGTATACATTTAAAAAAAAAAATCAATTGATTTGTGAATGTTTAAATGTTTTGGGATTGAATGGTGTGTAATATATATAAAAGTGATATTGTATGATTAATTGAATTGTACAATTTCTACATGGATTGGTGAGAATGGAAGGTCTATGAAATTGAGATGATTATGTAATTAATTTGAGTGATTGATATGCATTGTATGTGAATGATATGTATTGTATGAAGATGATGCAATTGTATGGAAATGAAATCTTACATTTGGAATAATGTATGACCTTTTTATTGGTTTGATATTAAGTTTTTGCACCTATGTTTAACAAAGATCCTATAACTTCATTAATTATCTAAGTCATATAAACTAAGATATCAGTAGGTGAGAAACTCATTAAAGAGTTCATACACATCGTGACTGTTTGTAATCACATGATATTGGATGTTTGAACTTACCTTGTTTCTTTCTCTCATATTTGCTTGTAAATCTAAGTCTTGGGTATTAGATCAGATGTTACTCTATGGTAGAGCCTACTTAATACAAGTCTTCTAGAAGGTGTCTCTATAAATGGATCAATGTGTACTCCTTATGATTGTTGAGAATGATATTGAAATGAAGTTGGGTTGATATGATGTGTATTGAGTACTATATGAATGATATAATCTAATTAATTATTATTTTTTATTTATATTTTCGTACGTTAGAATTTGATTTTTATAACTTATTCTTGTATGTGTTATTTGTATATAAAATGTGATGAGTATACTATGTACACAAATAGATATAGGTATAGGGTAAGAGGAACTTTGGAAAGAGTGGAGAGCATTATTTTCTTTTACTCACTTTTATAAATTTTTGCATATTTTAGGATTTTAGATGTGTATACTAATTAATATTATAATATACTCTTTTTCAATAGTTGAAATTTATTGGTAAAAATAATTAGTGGATCTTATCATATTTAATGAGCCTGTTCTAATTTTGCAACTTTCAGTAAATTTTAGTCAACAAGAATTTGCTCCTAACCATCCTAATTTTTTATATACCACACCTTCCTGTTCCCCTCCACAAACACTGGAATTCTGGTGCAGGATGTTTTCATAATACAAGAAGGGACTTGAATGTAAACAAGGATAAAAGGCTCATTTACTCTTACAACCACTAAAAGGGATATTAAAAATTACAGACAACAGAATTATCTTACAAGATAAAGAAACGACAATTCAAACAAACCTCGTACAATCAACTATGCATTAGCTGAAAGCCTTGCCTCTATTCAGGAATCATTCAGCAACCTTCATACCAGACAGATAGACTTTACTCTGAATCACACTTCCCCCAATCCAAAATCCAGGCATAACCATCAAACCAACTTTGGGTTTTTCATCATTGTCATCCATTATCATATTCTTGACCACACTTTCCATATAAACATCTGAGAACTCACTCCCTCCTTTGACCTGAAATACCTTGACGTTAGGCTCAAAAGAATAAGCCAACCTGTGTAAAAGCCAGATTGTCTTAGTCAGTTTAAGAAAAGCCTGGTAAAAAGGAGTCCTGGGATGGCCACCACCCATCACATAATTTCGCTGATCTAAATTTCCAAAGAATGACGCCTCCATCTTTGGATGAACTACCACTAAGTATTTGCTCCTGCAAAATTTCCCAAATATGGAATCTGGATTTTGCCCTAGCATGTCCAAGGGATCCATCTCTCTTAAAGCAAGGAATTGGTGGAAGAAGCTCTCCTTAGTTACAGTAATATTGTCTGATTTAACAGAGAAGGTTTCAAGCTCAAAGCCACTAAACATTCTTTGGCATATGTAAGACTCAAATGCATATTTCTTATGAGCTCTCTTTGCATAAACAACATCAGGTTCGATTGAGTTCGCAGCTGCATCAAGGTCCCAACCAGCTGCTTTCATCATGTTGATCAAAGGTTTAGAAAAATCATGAATGGCTTTTGCAGCTGCTTCCACAGCAGAGGTGAAGAGATCTGGAGTTAGATCAACAGGAAAAAAGCCATTTTCATCTTCGGATTCTTTGGTAGACAAACCTCTAAGCTTCAGATTTTTCTCTAGTTTAGTTCGCTTCTGGCTAGCCTCCTCAATCTGCTGCTGCAATTGGTGGATCTCGGAATCTTTATTCTGGATTTCAGATTGGAATTTCTTCACCATGACCTCATAAGTTTTCAGAAGACTCTGTTGTTCTTGAATTTCTGCAGCTAAACGTGAGTCTTGAGGAGAAACACACACGGGTTTTGGATTGTTCTCCCGGTAGAAATGCTTGAGTTCAGACAAATTTTTCAGCTCACTAATAACAAGTTTATCAGCAGTGTGGATTTTATCAGGGTCATAAGGAGTATGAGCAGCTTGTAGCTGGATGTAAGCTGACTTCAAGGAAGAGATGTTTGTAAAAATTTTAGATATTAGAGTTTCCATTGCTTCTGGATTCTGATTCATGGCATCTTCCATTGGTTGAGGATGGACCTTTTGGCTGTTGCTCTCACGTAATTGGGTCTCTTTTGCTCCAGTGGGTAGCATAGCTAACGCCAAGATAGAGATGGTTGAACAAACTTTCTGTCAACAGAAAAACAATTAACTTCAGCCCACAAGCTTTCAAAGAAATTTAATCAACCTGCGTAGTGCAGAAATAACATTTTTTACTACATTAGATGAGTGTTCAATTCATATTTCAACACTGAAGTTTTTAGAAAAGAGAGGTAAAGAGAACTAAACAGACTTAGAATTTAAAGACATTAGGGCAACCAAATATGAGGAAAGAGAGATATTATTGTAATAAAGTCCATTAACTCAAAAGGAGAGATGACCACTGAACCAAATAATTAGAACATTATAGCCAAAATATATATATTATAACAAATCAAGAACAAACATGTAAGTAATAAGCAACTACCATATCAGTACAATACTGCTTTACCCAAAACAATTTCTTTATCTGATAAAATATCCCAATATTTAGTGCCCATAGTTTCTTATACAGCATGTTTAAAAATGAAGGTTCAAAATTTCTGGTAGCTCTGCATCTTACAATTACAGGTTCCAGAACGCCAACTGTGTTAATTCTGGGAATATAATATACAGGAAATAAGATCCATGATTTCATCACCACAAGGGTCTCACTTGGTAATTTCATTCAAAAAAAAGGCCAGTTCACTATATCATTTGCCTGTAGCATGAAAAATTATATTTCTAAATTCGAATTATTAAACTATAGGGAAATGAAAAACCTACTTAAATTGACTAACTGAGACATATTTCTTCTTACATCCGTTCACTCCAAACATACTGCGGCTAACCATATGGCCAGAAATCTTGGAAGATATGACCAATGATCTACTTGTGGCCTACATCCTTTTATCAGAGTTTTTTCTTATTTT
This sequence comes from Phaseolus vulgaris, assembly GCF_051622355.1. Taxonomy (NCBI): domain Eukaryota; kingdom Viridiplantae; phylum Streptophyta; class Magnoliopsida; order Fabales; family Fabaceae; genus Phaseolus; species Phaseolus vulgaris. The sequence continues at coordinate 31,746,665 of NC_143507.1, forward strand.
TAAGAAACTATCATTAGCATATCGGAGACTGAAGTACCTTTCTCTGAGACTTTTTTTTTTCGGAGAAAAAAATAATAATTCTTACAAATTCTCAAACAAGCCTTCTAATTGGAAAAAAAAAAACATTTTTCTTCAAAAAAACAAAAGATAAAACAAATGGGTCCTAGCCTGTGATACAGACCTCCAGTGTCTTACCATTTAAGGTACTGTAACTACTCACCATTCCACAATTGCACAGCATCAAATTGCAAGTATTCTAACCAAAAACAAAACTTCATATAGAAAAAAAGACATACATTCAGTATACAAATGAAACTGTGAGAACGAGTTCTCTACCTAGAAAGACTGCATTTCAGCAAGAGAATGAATCCAGCAAGCATAATACCCTTGAACCCTAGATATTGCAAAAAGAATATTAATACGACAGAGGATAGCTTCAATGCTGTAAAGAAGAATAAATCAACCCTAATCCACAAGCAAAACACAACAAAAATTCAATAGCAACCCCGTGTCACAAGAAATTCCCAGAAATTCTGGTGTCTCTATCACAATACAAAACCCTAAATTATGGGGAAAAAAGAAAAGAAAAGTGATTTTGGAGAAGAGAACACGTGGGCACGAAAGAATGAAGCTTAGCCAAGCAAAAGAAAAAACAGATCTGGGATTTAATTTGGGGTTACCTTGTTGGGAATTTGAAGGAAGAGTGAAGATGAAGTGGTGGTTCAGTAAAGTGAAAGCGTGTTGGTCACAAACAATTGGTATAATTACAAAACCCTATGTGAAACGAAAGGGAAACGTTGATGGACCTGTCGTTTTGTTTTTATTTGTTCCATTTTCTTATTATTGTTTTAATTATTTATTTCGTGTTCCCACCACTCCACCGAAAATTTTACCTTCCACTGATTTAAATGGTAAGATAATTATTTAATATATGTTAAGTGATTTTTAATATATTTTCTATTTTTTTATTATCGAATTCTTAATTAGTGTCTAGTTGATGACTTTTTTTTATGATAAAAATATCTATACATTAATAACCTAAAATAATTTTACATGACGTTGGATGGTTTTTATATTGTATGACCATTACATTTTTATAATTTTGTAAACATTTATATAATTATTATTTCATTTTTCTTAAAAATTTATATAGGAAATAATTAGAATCATAAATTAATTTTCCTATTATATGTTTATTTTAAAAATTAAAAAAAAAATATATAATAACTTTGCATTTAATTTTTATAAATATAAATGTTTTCTTAAATCAAGCCATTTTTACCTTTAAAGCTGGGAAAAAAGGTTAGTTTTTTTTTTGCCCTTATAGGTTACAGATTAAATCTCACTCATTCAGTGAGATAAATATACTTTTTTTGTAAGGCTTTTTTTTATTGTATGTTAGTTATTTAATTTGAATCTTTAAAGTGTATGTATATTTGTATAAATTATATATTTAAAAATAATTTTTTTACTTAATTCTCACTCTGGTCCAAACATCATTCTCATAATCATGTCTAGGAAAAAATCATAAACCAAAAAACATAAATTATTACAAGACAAATAATAAAAAATTAACATACTGCTTTTATTTAATTTTGTATAAAACAATATAACTGTTTATGATATTGCCAAATTTGTTTGAAGAACTTCATGGATAGAATTTAATTTTGTATATACTGTTAGTTCTTAAATGGATGAGACACTCTTCATTTAGTTCTTAAAAGAATAAAATATTTATTTTAGTTCTTCAATAGATAAAAAGAGCATCAATTAAATCTACTATTAAATTTTTTGGAACTACTTTATTATTAAAATATAATATTGAGGGCCAATTGATAGAAAATTAATTACTGTTTTTTCTTTAAGCTATAATATTAAGAATTAATTTATATTTTTTCAAATATTTAAGGATTGTTTAAACTTTTCATTCTATAAAAGATTAAATTAACACGGCCTCAATTATTCAAGAACCAGTGATGATGGAAACATGCAAAATCAAATCAAGTAAAATTAGATTTCAGTGAACACAAGTCTTGTTTAAGGTGAAACGCAGCTTTTTTTAAAAGCTTAGGATCATAAAAATGTGTTTACAAATTTGTCTTGTAGAAAAATTTAAAAAAACATAATAGATCATAAATGTGTGTTTAGTAATTTGACTTAGAAAAAATTATAAAAAAAAATAATAGATCTAATAAGCTAATCAAACTTAAAAAAAAACATCAATGTGTCTTTTTCATTATATATTATTCTTTATTTTTTTAAAGATTAGTATTGAAAGAAATTAAATATTTTAAAAATAATAGTTATTTAAAAATAGATATAGACGGTAACACCGTTAAAAATTCTCTTTTTCCCTTTCTTCATCTCTCCATTTTTTTTCTTTCTCTCTTAATTTCTTCTCTCAATTTGTATTTATTTTATAATCTGATCGGGCCACGTTTTAGCTGAGGAGTTAAGAAACATTTATACCCGATCAAATTTTCAATTAGAGTAAGTTCATTTTGCTCTAAAGATCCTTTGTTCTTTGTTTTTCCTTAGGATTTAGTTATCAATTTTGGTAGGGTCAGTTGAGAAAAGTAATCATTTCAACTTATTCTACTATATACTAAATTTTATGTTCTTTTTGAATAACTTGCATTAGACCTTTAAATCTTGAAGCTTTTCCAGACTGAGGGAATAAAATTCTAGAAGTTGCTTAGAAAACAAACAATTAAGGTAAAGGAAGCTAAATTTTAATAGCACCCTAGACTAAAAGATCGGGATGAGGAAGGGAGGTGGTCACAGTATTCAATTTTTCTTACAGGGATGTCATGTGTTTATATATTGTGTTATTTGTTTATATATTATTCAAAAACTTGTAAAAATATTAGATTTTGATGGTGTAGTATTTAAGTGCTGTTTTTTTTTATGTAAGATAGACTTTTGAACGTTGTGGATCACATTCTGAATTATATCGTATGATGAAAATAGTATGAAATTGAATTCATACATTTGGGATAATGTATGGACTGATGTTTTTTTGTGTATTAAGTATTGATGCATATGTGGTAACAGATATTTACGAGCTACACTGATGAATAAGTCACATAGACTAAGATATAAGTGGGGAGAAGTTGATGGGGGAGTTCATGCACACCGTGACATATGAGATGCACGACTTGAGTTGTATTGAACTTATCTTGATCCTTTATATTGGATTCGTTTGTAATCTTTGGATCCGGTGTTAGTCTCTGGTAGGACTTAATATGGATTTTCCGAAAGACGTTAGATGTTATTATCTTTGTTGAATATCCTAGATGTGTAGATTCTTGTGAGATTTATGTGATTATTTTATGTTGGGATTTGAAGAAGATTGAATAATTGAGAAACTGATCTTGTAATTTGGGTTTCTCTTTTAATTTAATTGTGTATATTATAAAATTTTAATTTAATTGTGTAATTTTATTTTTCTTGTTGGGTTGTGAACTGCAATAATTATACTATGTACACAAGCAGATGATCATACCGGTGTTGGAGGTTATGGAGGGCTATAAGATGTTCATTTGAACCTTATATTGTAAATATTTGTATTTTTATAAATCCTAATTATGTATAAATTTTTGAAAAACTCTATAGCTTCTATTGAAACATGTAGAATTTGTATTGTAATAGTATTCAACATTTTTTAAATTATAATAATTACTTTTTCTCTTGCGTTATATATATTTTACATTTTGGAAATTTAAAATTTACATTTTTTTATTAGAAATTATTAAACCTAAACCTAATTTTTATTTATTTATAAATAGAATCCTGATGAATTCTCACATATTTTCATCCCTAAGAACGATAATCACAAGATGGTTTCTTTACCCTTCTCTATTTTTAACCCTATTTCATTTTTCTTTGTAACATTATCTTATTTCATATCACTTCAATCCATTAACACCGACAACAACCACAAAACATGGGTTAATTCTTCCTCTGTTTTACGTAATGTTTTAGGTTCTCTACAATTTCCTTGTTCTTCTCTCTTTCTTTTCAACGCAGTACAACCTCGTGGCGCCATCCCCTCCTAGATCTACTCACTAACAGGTACCAATTTTTACATTCCTGCTTTCTTTGATTAATTGCAACGAATTCCAATGTGTCTCCATTTTTTTTTCTCATCTTGTTTCTCCCCCATTTCACGATCTATGCTCAGTGTCTCTGCTCTGTTCTATTTCGATTGAACTCACTGTTGATAATGCTATTAATGCTTCTGGTTTGTCCCCTGCATCAATTATCCATCTGGGTCATTTCTAATACCCTAATAAATTGGGTGTTTAAAGTTTCTTGCTTTCATGATTGTGCATACTCCAGGGATGGATTTTTCAATTGGGTTTTGATTTAGTTTTCTCTTTATGTTTTTGTGCATCATGTCACTTAGTGCGCTATAGTTACATAACTGTGTTTTTGGATAAACTTGCATATACAGAAGAAAACAAAATACTAAACCAAACATACCCTATATAAATGAACTTTGATGCTATTTAGTTGAGATTTCAATTTTATTGCACTGTGGTACAATGTATTTAGGTAATTACGAGTTTATGGGTAATTCTTGAACATTCAGCAACGACAGGTGTGCTTAGTTTCAATTTTCCTTCTTGCTTCATAGGCTGTAGTAAGCTGTTGTTAGTCATAGATGGCACTCTCGGCTTCACGGGCAATGTCAAAGGGTGTGGTGGTATCGGTGCCTGTTTTGGTTCTATCTGCATTAGTGGCTACTGTTTTCCTGTTCTTCCTTTTGTCCTCTCTGTCATCCTGCTCCTGCCCTACTACTTCAGACATCTCTGCTTCCAATGCTAGGAGTGTTGCTATTGGTGTTTCCGAGCCTAGCAGTGGTGATGTTCCATTATTGGCAAGGAAGGAGTCTGGCAACAGCATTTCTCCCTTGTCAACAAGGAAGGAGGATGTTGAGTGGGTGAAGGATCAAATCCGAGCGAATGGGCTTCATATGCATGACAATGTGCTTCGCAAGGGTATTAACCCTCGCACTAGGGCTCAGCAACTGGAGGATCTGAGACAGTAAGACCCTTCCAAGCTCTCAATGTTTTTAATCCTAATGTGTGTATCAGCATATCTTTGTTTTGGGATTACTATTTCTAAACATTATTATTACTCATCAGAATGGTAATTTATGAGAAGCCTGCAATTTGTAGTTTTCAATGAAAGTTGTATTTGGAAGGGGGGAGAGAACATTGAGGGGGTGGGGGGCATTGATTAAAGTTCTAACAGTTCAGACTCTATATATTAACAAATATTAGGAAAATAAATGAACTAGCAGACAAGTAGGCTAGAAATTATGCTGGATTCATAAAAGGTGAGAGAAGATGCAACAGAATGAGTGGAAATTGGTGTTCCTGGAAAACACACTGCTACTGCCTTTCTTTTTGTTTCTACAATAGTTTTTTGCATGATGCTATGCTTCAGACTGAAGTTTGTTTTACTTTCTGTCCATCTTTCTGTGAAAATGTGTATTAAACTCCGACTTCACAACCTTTAAAGTTGACATTTTTCTCAATTTTGAATTCGCGATTTATAATGGTTGACAGATCCCCTCATTCTGTTAATATAGTACTTATCCATTTGATTATGAATAATATAGTAGGGGTGCCCATATTCAAACACTGTATATAACGAAGTTCAAACTCAAGATTTTTTTTGTTATACAGCTATGTTTATGGGAGTGTTTAGTTACCCTCTTGGGACACATTTTTGAGGCATTGATGGCAATTTCTAATTTCATTTCTATTGAACATGGATATTTGAATACCCTTTTTGGTTTTCTGATCTCAACTTTTTCTTCCAAGTGCAGATTTAAGGGCATATCTCACTATGAGAAACCTGAATCAGATAATCACACTGCCTTCCCATGCCCTGGGGAACTGCTAGTGGAAGAGCACCATAGCAACTATGGTGAACCTTGGGCTGGGGGAAGAGATGTATTTGAGTTCCTTGCACAAACCACTCAACTCAGACCAGACTCATTGGTGCTAGAGATAGGCTGTGGTACTCTTCGAGTTGGTTTGCATTTCATTCGATACTTAAATACTGAACACTTCCATTGTCTTGAAAGAGACGAGCTGTCTCTGATGGCTGCATTTAGGTATGAGCTTCCTGCCCAGGGCCTTCTACCCAAACGGCCTTTGATAGTTAAGGGGGAAGACATGGATTTCAGCAAGTTTGGTTCTGGCACAATTTATGATCTGATTTATGCTAGTGCTGTATTCCTTCATATGCCTGATAAACTTGTGTGGACTGGACTTGAAAGGTTAGCATCTAAATTGAAACCATATGATGGAAGAATCTTTGTATCGCATAATATAAAGTTCTGCTCACGGTTGGGAGGAGAGGAATGCACAAAGAGGCTTACAAGTTTGGGGCTCGAGTATCTCGGGAAGCACACTCATGATAGTTTGTTATTCAACCATTATGAGATATGGTTTGAATTTAGACGGTCAAAGGCATAATGTGTGGTTGGTGTTATGTAGTAGCGTGAGAAACATCTCTAACATGACACTGAATGTGTGTTGCTCATCTGACAAATCTTCAGCAACAAAATGATATCCTTGTTTTGAGTCTTTAAGAGGTGGCATTTTTTCGCTACTCGGTTCATCTCGTGCCAGAAATCTGTATACACTTGACTCTTCAAAAGAGAGATGAACTTCATGAAAATTTGATTGAGGACTCTACAAAGACAGGGAGATTTGTATTATTCTTTTGGGGTCCTTTTGTCGAAGGGCTAGCTTTAAGTTTACATTTTCACATTGTTTCTATATAGATTCAGATATGATAGTTGTATTTGTAGCAGTCTTGTTATCTGGCAACTGATTGCCGTTTTGACAATAATTACACTAGATGGTATCTAACAGGTGTAATGTAATGATGATGTGACAGTGTTGAATACTTGTATTTTTAGGATTATGTGCTGTAACAAGAGTGTTTTTCAGAAGGTTCCAAAATACTCTCCGTTAATTGGAATATATCAAACAAGCATTGTTTGAGAAAATGGCGCCTGGGAATTCAAAATGATCAATTTTAGCAAAATTAGCCCTTGTTTTTGGTCCCTTGGACCAAACCCAAGGTCGAAAAGTTCCATATGCAGCCCAAATTAATTTATGTATATACCTCATCTTCAGCGTGATTTATCCTTATAAACCAAATTTTGTGTTCAAACTTTGTTCGACTTAGAATTGAAAAAAATATATGGTATTGGTAAAAGGTGGTTCAAGTCACGTTGTTGGAAGAGGACGTGGGTAATTGCATTTCAATTGATGGGAAGACTAGAAATGTGATGTATAAATATAAGAAAGTACTAACATGAAGAATTTATCAATTGAAACATCATTTATCAAGAACTTCAAAGGATGTTGGGGCGTGTATAACAGTTCTTGAAGCTATTATAAAGTTAACGTTGGGGGTTGTTGATCGTTTATAGCAAAATTTGATTAAAAGGTCAAAATTCAAAGAATTTGAAAGGGGGGTAGTATGAGTGATTATGATGATGCCAAAAAAAAGACTAAGGCAATAAGAAGAGGATCATGACTCAGGGAGAGTTTAAGATAATGTTGTAGTTGGTTCCCAAACATGATATCACATTTAAGTCACAATCATACCATTAAATCAGGAATAAATATTTGAACCAATAGATTGAAAACACCTAACAACTTTTGGAAGAATTATTTTGAAAAAAATTGGGTGAACAATAATGAGAGACAAATGGATTTAGGAAAGAAGAAGAATTTTACTTAATTTCTAGTAAATAGTTTCAAAGAGATGGTCTTTTTGAAATTGATATTTTTGACACATGTAAGATAACTGAGCAAATTTCAAGATCATGGATGATGTTGTTAAAGAGGTTGGGAAAGAGAATGTGATGCAAATTACCTATAATGCAGGAAATTACAAGACATTCAGGTTACTTGTTAATGTTGAAAAGAAGTTATTTTGCACACCAAGTGTAATTCATTGCACTAATTTAATCTTGAAAGATTTTGATAAGAAAATACAACTCTATCAAGAGAGAATTGTGAGTGCAAGTGGTACAACCTACATCTATTAAGAACTGAACATATTTCTTTGATGCACAAATTTACTAAAGAAACATATTTGATAAACATATTTTTTAGAATATATACTTTGTTTGAAGATTAATTTATTATTTTTATTCTTCTTAGTTACACTCTCTTTGAAAAGTCATGAATTAAAGATTGAACAACCAATTACATAGATTATTGCATGTTGCATACTATGTTGTAGTACAATTCTAAGTTATGCTATGTTGTACTATAATCCTAAATTTAAAGCTCATTATGAAGTGAAGCGTGAAATTTATGATTGTTTAGATAGGTTGGTGAGAAACATTGATGAAATGAATAAAATTTATACTCGCATTGATAATTTTAAGAGAAAATGTAATTTTTTTAGTTAAATTTGAGTTGTAGTTTGTTCAATTATGAGCTTAATTGAAGTGTAACTAAGATGGTAATAATTTGAATTTATGAAATTAACTTTATGTACACCACCTAAAAGGCTATACTAAGAAAAATAATTTTAGAACAAAAGACCAGGAATTATGTGATTTTTGAAATGGTTAATTCAAGATTGAAAAAAAAGAAGAGGATCTTAGAAAAGTAAATGACTAACATTAATGATCAAGCTTCTAATGACTAGGTATAAAAATTAAGTATAAAAATTAGATGTTTTGAATAAAGACATTTTAGTTGAAGTTGGAAAAAATATAGTGTTACAATTAAGAATGATTTAGGGTTCCTTCAATTATTGAAAATGATGAAGAAGGTCAAAGAGGTGATATTAATGAATAGGAAGACTATCTATAAAATTTACTATCATAATTTTAATAGGAATGATTTATTTATTTTTAGTTTACTTGTATTAATTAACTATAAATTTTTTAATTATAGTATAATTAGATTTATGAATTATGAATCTATTTCTACTTATGTTATATACTGCATCATAGTATTTATAATTTATTATGAATTATTTTTCTTTTCTATATTATTTTTAACGTTTTTTATCTTCGAATTACTTATGTCAACTCTTTGGTTTTATACCTAATTTGGAATTTTACTAATTGTAGTTGTTAAATGATTTGCAAACTTTGAGGATAAAATGGTGGGGCTTTTAGCACTTCCAAGTTGGTTGACATATTTTTGTTAAACATGAAAACTTAATTTGTAGATATAGTATATAAAATTTATCATTATGTATAATAAAAATTATAGAATTAAAGATATAAGGTATCACTACAAGAAAATTATGAAATAAAAACCAATTTTAGAGACAAAAAATAATTAGTTGCTATAATAACTAAATTAGAAACCATTTTAGAAACTAAAACAAAATTTGGTTTCTAAAATAGTTTTTATTATTGTTAAATGGTTTCTAAATTGATATCTAATTAGCTACCAAGGTTTTAACTACCAATTATTTAGATTCTAAATTTGGTAGCAAAAACTTTGATAGCTAATTAGATACAAATTTAGAAATCATTTAACAATAATATAAACTAATTTAGAAACCAAATTTTTTTTAGTCTCTAAAATGGTCTCTAATTTAGTCACTATAGCAACTAATTATTTTTTGTCTCTAAAATTGGTTTTTATTTTATGATTTTCATGTAGTGATAATATGTATTTTGGTTGAACTTACAATTTATAAGATAATTTCAAAGACTTTCAAACTTCAAAATTAATCTCACATTCAAATTTAAACAATCAATCAAGTTCATAATACCTATCAATTCAAAATAACACATTTCATTCAACAAAACAAACCTACAAGAGAAACATTTATGATAATATTAAAAGATAAAATTATCTTCGCTTACCTAATTAGAAGGATGAGATATAAAACAAAGCTTCAATCTCCAAAAAAACTCAAAGATATCTAACATGCATTATATAGTTATGACCAATTATCTGAATACATCATTAGGACTCATAATTAATAAAAACTATTTATGATGCCACAAACACCACATGCAAAGTAAATTTACCTAGGTAAACAGAAAAACTCAAAATTGGTTCAAAAGAAAAAAAAGAGCAAAATTGAACTTACTCAGAAAAAATATGATCTATGAGTTTTGCCCTATTTAATGTATGAGTCTAAAAATGATTTGATTGTCAATTATGAAAGATGAAGTCAATTTTGTTAGATAGAAGAGAGAAGAGAAAAGAAAAAAAAACTATATAAAGAAATGATGATTATTTAAAAAATAATCATGGATAATTGATTCAGGAACTATTATAATTATATATTTTTTACTCTAAAATTATTTTTTAGATCTTTATCATTTTAATACAAGACTTGCAATTTTTTATAATTTTGGTTCAATATCCAATTTATCTTATGCTTATATTTTACAATTAATAAAATTATTTTTTATTGTTTAATTAAATAAACATGTTAAATGTTTAGTTCAGTTGAAAAATAAATGTCAGAATTTGACCAAAATTATAGATTTTTTAAACTTTACGGACTAAAATTACAAGAAAATAAAAGAGGATCAAAATTATGGATTAGAAATTAGGAGTCAGAAAGGAAATTTATTCGATATAATACTATCTTTAGTTCATTTTAATCATTTCACTCAATTATCGTAAAATAAAAAAAGAGACAAATAAATAATAAAAAACGACAAAGAGACTGATCAATAAGTAAGTAATAAGAAATTAATAATAATTTTAATAAAGATGAGAGCTGTAATTCTATTTTTTTTTTAATTCTAAGGTCATTAAAAAAATTTCTTTTAACCATCTTAAACAATAATTACTAAATGAAGAAACAAACAAGAAATATCCTCATGACATTAACCATAAAGCTAACTAATTAAACATTCGTTTATAGTGAATAAGAATTTAATAATATAATAATAATATTAATAATAATAAGAATAATAATAGTAGTAGAAGTACAAATTTTCAAAATTGTTTTTATTATACACATTTTTCTACAATTTTATCTTATTTTATTAATATTTTGATAATTTTTTTTATAATAACTATTGTGGTAAATGTTTTTTTTACTATGGAGAGTTTTCTTTCTTTATTATATAACAAAATTCTAGATAAATAGGTGTTGGAGCATTTTTCTATAGTAATTTATAATCGGATATCTATAATCTATTATAATATACGTGTAGGAATCCACCGGTCGGTCATACATGTAACTTTAACTAAACTCAGTGTTAGCAGAGAGGAATGCATGACAACTGATACTCAACCCAATTGGATGATCCCAATCAAACAATATTTAACTAACATAATATGTGACCCACACTTGGAGAAGACGATGAAGCAACAGACCGCCTGGTTCATACTCATCGACCAAGACCTTTACAGGCGAGGGTACACTCGTCTACTCTTAAAATGTCTTACTCCCGACCAAGTCACCTATGTCATGAGAGAATTACACAAGGGAGTATGTGGAATTCACTCTGGAGCATGAACCATGGCAGCCAAGGTACTATGAGCCGATTACTATTGGCCGACCTTACAGGGTGATTGTACAGAATTTGTACAAAAATGTCTGAAGTGCCAAGAATACGACGCCCTGTCTTATTGAAAGCCTGAGAACTTGCACTACATCTTATCACCATGGCCGTTTGTGAAATGGGGAATGGACATAATTGGACCTTTCGCTCCAGGCAAAGGCCAAAGTAAGTTTTTGTTAGTCGGCATCGATTATTTCACTAAATGGATTGAAGTCGAACCTTTGACAGTAATAACCGTGCGAAATGTACAAAATTTTGTGTGGAAAAATATCGTTTGTCGATTCGGACTACCTCAAATCATCATTACTGATAACGGTTGGCAATTCACCGACCGAGGGTTAGCAAAATTTTACGGAAAGCTTGATATCAAGCACATTGCGAGTTCAGTCGAACACCCACAAACCAACAGTCAAGCTGAAGCCGCTAATAAAGTTATTCTCAATGAGCTCAAAAAACAACTCGGCCCAACCAAAGGTAACGGGACAAAAGAACTTCTTGAAGTCCGTGGGCTTACCGATGCACACCACAGTCTACAACTCAAGAGACACCATACAGTTTGACGTACGACACTGAAGCAATGATTCTTGTTGAAATAGGTGAGCCCTCTCTACGGCGACAAACACTGGATTTAGACCTGAATAAAGAAAGCCTACTGGTCGACCTTGACCTCATCAACGAATTTAGGGAAAAGTTCATAATACGGGAGGAAGCCTACAAGCTATGGGCGGCAAGGAGATACAATTCGAAAGTAAAACCAAGAAGTTTTCAGAAAGGAGATTTAGTTTGGCGAATGCGCAACGATGCCCGGAAGGACAACGACAATTTTCAAGCAATTGGGAAGGTCCATTCCGTATCACCGACAGAGCAACCGGTGAAGCATATCATTTAAAATATTTGCTAGGAAAAACTGTACCGAGAACGTGAAATGCCACTCATCTCAAATTTTATTACAGTTGATAAATAACATTAGTGTACTCTTTCCTCGCTCGGTTGTTTTATCCCTAAGGAGGGTTTTCGATCGAGAAGGTTTTAACGAGGCACTTTAAAAACTATTGTTTTGCATGTCTGTACTTACATTCACATCCAGATGACCAATAACATCAGTGTTATTTACCGAACTCTCGGTTAGAAACCCATTAATAACTTAACTGTTATTTATACCTATTATTTTACCATCTTATCGGCTTGAAACTTAACTACATTTATCACGTTATCGTTATACCATTCGTTCGGTCAGATATTAGTTATGAAGTTAGCACGAATTACTTAGCAAAGTCAAATATATAAGGGCGAAACCATAAGCGTTGTTGTTCAAAGCAGTTGAAAATGAAACAAATTGTTCAAAACCCAGAACCCGGGTCCAGGTATTTTGCCATTCAAATAATATCCTCGACCGACTGATCTGGTTCGATCACTTCGATGCGCTGAGGATCTTCCATCATATGGTCGGCACTCCCCCCAAGCAGTACTAGCTGGCCCTTCAGCACATCTTTACCCAAGTCATACTGCGAGTTATTCGTCGGCACACCATGAAAAAAGGCTGCCTGCCGGACAACCTGGTAAAAACTTTCCTCATTAATGCGCAACATGAACTCTTGGCACTTCTACACTTCAGCAATAAGAGATTCTTCTTTAACTTCAGCATCCGCTTTTTCCTTCAAAAGTTGATCTCGCTCAGCCATCAACTTGGTGAGAGTTGCCTTTAACGTTTCTTCTTCCTCTTTGGCTAGTCGATCATTCTTCCGCATTTCCTCCCTGCAAGTTTCAATAACCTCTAAAGTCGCTTTCAAGGAACTGGCCGACTCCTCCAACTAAACCTTCAGCTTCGACACAACCACCATCTGGGCCCTACTTAATTCATCACCAAGAGCCTTGCCCACGATGGTAGCAACTCCACCAATTCTTCTATAAATTCTTTGGTGGGGATGGCTGCCAGGACACCTTCATCTTCTGGGCGAAGATCGAATTGCATAGTTGGGGCCACTCGCATTGAAGGGTTCAACATTGTAAGTGGCCTGCCAGACGACTGCCCCACTTCAGAACTAGTTTGGACCTTGGGTGGACGCCCCCTCTTTCGGCTGACGGTTGGAGCGACCACCGCCGTAGTCGGCGCAACCTCCTTAACAACAACTTTTCCTTCCCAACCCCCGCGAGACTGCTAAGCTTTCGCACGACCACCTGACGTTTAAGGTTGCTCATGAAATTGCTCAAGGCGGGATCCATCTTTTTGATAATATCTGCAAGGTACAAATACAATTAAACCATATTAAACATAGCGAATACACTGCAAGAAATCCACGTACCATTGAAGTCCGTCCACTTCTTGGATGACCCATATAAAGCTATCAACTCTCGGGTTGGCAGCTTACATGAGAGTTGATCAATAACGACTAAAATTTCCTTATCAAATGGCGAAAGAGACGACTACAACCAATTACCAAGTTGAGTTGGTTTCTCCTGGAAATTTGGTTGTCCGATTTGCATTACAAAAATAGTTTCGGCCATCCGGCTCCACAAAAAATTTAAAGTATTTTTTAAATTTTTTTTATACAAAGTAGTAAAAGTGGAAAATCGAATATTCCCCGATCGACTAGACAAAGATAACCAACTCACAGGAGTACTCGAACGTGTTATAATAATACAAAAAGGCTTCGGGAGTAGGCTCAAGTTGGAAAAGGCGAAAAAGTACCTGGAACGCGTGAAGGGCCGCCCACGAGTTAGGATGTAATTGTGTAGGTGCTATGTTGAGAGTCCGAAGGACCCCCATCGTAAAATTATCAAAAGGTAAGGTTATATGTAAATAAGCAAAAAAGGTATTATATACGAAGAAAAAGTCGACTGGTGCGTTCTCCCGACCATGACACACACGGTAGGTCACGCCACAAATGTCAGCCAATATGGCTCCAGGCGGGCAGCCGGGCGCTAGAAATGAATTTTCAGAAAGGAATTGATCTAACTTATCAGAGTCCCTTAACCTAGTGGGAATTTTCAAAACTGTGGGATCAACCCAATCATAACTTAGGCCGTCCGACAACTGACTCGCACCACCAGATGCAGTGCGAGTCACAAATGACTCGATATCTACAACATTATCAGAAGAATCCACAGAAGAAGACATTACTGACATGGATACTCGACAACTCAAAGGACACGGAAGACTCGACACTCGGAACAGAGGATACAAGACTTGAAAGAAGAGAGAAAGTGTAAACCTTTCCACCCACCAATGAAGCTATTTATAGCCAACGGAGTAAGAGAGAAAATCCTTTACCATTCGTCCAACACGGTTAGATCTAATGCAATCCAATGGTCAGCACCACTCGGCATACGAAACGACATGTAATCTCCACCGTCAAATGCATCTGATGAAACAATGCATCATGAAACGACAACTCTGTCAAACGCCACATCTCTGCCATGAATTTAATGCTACCAACAATCAAGCACAACCTCGAAAACCTCAATCATCCTACACGACTCTTCAGAGATGAATCTCTTTGAGCCTGGGGGCAAGTGTACCGGTTGGACTCCGGACGATTGAAGACCGGGTCAAGTAACATTTACAACATAATAAATACGCAGTTACAATTGAAGTGAATGAGTCAAAGGCACGCCCCGAAATACTCGGATAAATATCTCAATGTAACAATAAACCGAAAGATACACTCCCGTGATTTCAGGGAGCCACTACGCATGTTCTGATCAAGAGATCCAACCCACACAGGTAAGGGCCCATAGGTCAACTTATAAATAGAATTTTTGAAGGGGAAAAAAGTACGTTTTTCATATTCTACTAGTACGCACCAGAAACACTAGCACTGACTTGATCATCAGAGTGCAATCGCAGGTACCCCGACCGACGAAACACACGCAGCGAAAGAAAGAACTTGAAGAAACTTGAAGATCACTGACACGTTAGCAAATTATGTATCCAGTAAACAGGTATTACCTGGACCCATCATCGTACAAGTACAATATATGTTTTCATTTATTATGGTTAATACTATTTTTTTTTTAATTTTTAGCGTATCCTTCTATATGATTAAACATTACTGCTATAAGAAACTTCACATATTATAAAATATATAAAAATAAAATTAACATAAATATTATATTTTAACTCATTAAAATAAAAATTATATATTAAAAAATACTATAATATTTTTTTTCCATTAATAATAATAATAATAAAAATAACATTTTATTAAAAATAAATAAAATGATATTAAAAACCATCAATCTTATATATGATGTTTTGCGATATATATGTCATATTTTACTTTTACAATTTTGTTTACACTTTTTTTAATTATTTACGTTCTCTAATAATATTATAAGCAACTCAATTATTTATTTTTAATTAAAGCTGTCATTTTTTTTTATTTTTTAAAAAGTATAAAATACGGAGGACTATTTTATACTAGAATTAATAATATTTGCTCAGAAGATTTCATTTCTGGGAAAAAGTATTTTGACAACCACTTTTTTTTATAAAACAATCACTTGAGAAGTCTTTTTAATAATAAAATATTTAATTAAAATATAAATTAAATTATTTAATGAAAAATTAACAAAAAAAGTTGTAGAATGATTATATAAAATTACATGATTCCCTATATGTATATCATCAGTCTTGGTTTTGAACATTTTAAAGGGTGTTTGGAAAACTTTCTTTAACTGTTAAAGAAAAAAATGGCATATAATAAATTAAAAAAGAAATTCACACGTGAATAATAAAACAAAATATTTTTTATCAGCATAAATAATTTGGTAAATAAAAATGAAAAAAATTGTGGAAAGTGGTGTGATAAGCAGTATTCACACACCCTTTCTGCAACTGCAACTGCAGCTATACATTTTACTCTGAAATGATAAGAGCTTCAATTTGAAACAACCTCGTACCCTAATTTCACTCTGAATTCGCCCTTTGGTCTTACCCCCAATACACAAAGTAAGATTCTAACTTCACTTTTTGGCCTTAATTTTTCATTACTCAAACACCCATTTTGTTCTTTCTTTTCAATCATTTCGGTTCCATTTCAAAATTGTTTTTTAATACATTTTAATCTGCTTTGTCACTTTACAAAACCCAAACTAGGATGTGTTTTTTGTTTTTTTGTTTTGCTGAGGGGGTACTCATTGTTAAACTCTGACTCTCTAACAAGCAGTTGAATCGAGTCAAATTACTGTGGAATACAGAGATGATAAAAGAAAATAGCCAGTTTCAAAACTGGAAAGTGGTAGCTATTGAATTGTGTTATGTTTAGCAAATATTTGCATTAGACTATTTGTATTGCATATTTGTGTATATTAAATATTCAGCTGCAAGCACTTTGTTGATGTGGATTTTTCGCATTCACATGTCTTCTGAAGAATTTTAGTATTATGTTCAAGTTCTTTGTGTAATGTAAAGTGAATTACTTACACGCGAGGACGGTAATTGCCATTTACTTATGGTTCCATTTATCATTGTATCCACCAAAATTTGATTTGGAGTGTTTCAGTTGTGATTACATTTGTTATCATTATCTGCATATGCTGGTAATATGCTTTTAATGTTTATCATCTCCAGGAGTGAGGACTGTGCATGTTGTTTGCAAACTAGAATGATGTCTTCCGGTTGTATGACAAGGGCCAAATTTATATCTCTTGATTATAACTGTTCAAGAGTTTCTAAAGTTGATCTTGCTGCATTCTTTTACAAGACCACGTTTGGCCAGAAACAATGCTCTCCATGCTTTAGTTTTGCTCAGCCTTGTTTAATTGTTAATTTCAAGTAAGTCAGTAGCAATTTGTGCTTATGATTTTTTATCCTGCATAGAATCTAGGACAACTTTTGATAATTGATATACATAGTTGGAGGTTCTGTAACAATTAAATGCTGACAAGAAGCTTGGATGTGTTGTTATATTTAAGGGATGATAATGTAAACCTGTCTTTGTTGCTAGGCAGTTCCTTCACATCAGCTTTATTGGGTTACAGATTTTCTATATTTTGGTTAGGTGGGATTAAGTATTTAAAAAAGTATGATAGGAAGAAAGTGTCTAATGTGATGAGGGGTTTTCTTGGTCTATAAAGGATGATGAGAAGTGTTCTTCTATTTAGTCTAACATGGTGAAATGTGTTGAACTGTTGATGAAATTGTTTCATTGCAAAAGTCTGTTAGATTTAATTTGACGTCTAAAGTCTGATTTATTGTAATATCAGCAATCTTTTGAAGACCGTATTCTATTATTGTTGTACACATTCAGTTTTTCAACTGAATGTTGGGAGTTAGTGTTTCTGTTTTTGTGTTATGGTTGTATAACCACTTTTGAAGATATATATAGACTTTGCTGGTGTACTCTTTGAATACAAGTGAAATAATATTCAGTTCATCTTCTGTTAAAGCTTTTTATTTGTTTTCTTCATATCAAAATCTGATATGGTATCAAAACCTATATAGGGTAGGCATATCATTAAAATAGCTGGTATTTTGTAGCTAATTTGGGATATCAATATGAACATGTACTTGCAACTGTGCTGTTTGAAACACTTCAAACCCTGTATAAGTGATTATCAGAGGTTAACTATATGAATAGAACCATTACTATTGATCTTTTTCTTAGGATATTAAGTCTTTTGTCTTCAGGAGGATGACTTGGTCAGTTAGAAACAGCTTAAATGACAGCAGTTTTAGTTCTTCCACTTCAAATGGCAGTAATGGAAGGACCCGCATAATTAGAGTGATTCAAGAGTTTCAGAGTAAGTTAGGTTCTAAAATTCAGGAGGTAAAGAAAAATCTTCCCATGAAGCTGTTTTTCTTCTTGGTTGGATTTTATTGTGCAACTGCCTTTGCCACTGTTATTGGACAAACTGGTGACTGGGATATTCTATCTGCTGCCTTGGCTGTGGCTATTGTGGAAGTCATTGGGGCTCTCATGTATAGGGCTTCTCTTCCTTTAGTTAGCAAGAATAGAGGCCTTATTTCCTTGTTTAATTATTGGAAGGCGGGCCTTACACTGGGACTTTTCTTAGATTCCTTTAAATATTGATTTGATAGCATTGTTGGATGAGCAATCCCTTCCATGTGAATAGAAAGTTCCCACTGTTATTATGATGCTTGGCATTTGTAATGCACATGACTCATCGTCATTGCTGTAATCTGTCACCACTATGTTTGATATATGCTGAAGTTACACTTTACTCGACCTAAGATGGAGCTAGTTCAACTTCTACGGTTAAAATCCCTGAAGTTCAGTGCTCATATCCAGAAGATAAGACATTCAAGAGGCGAATCATGTATATTTATGAAGAAACATAGCAATGGTTGAGTTTTGACTAGGACACCCTAAAGGACATTGAAACATTCAACAACTTCATATTTTCAATTAAATCTCCATTGGCTTTGGTTCAAGCACCTCCCGGAACAACATTTCAGTCCTTCAGTCCATTATTTCAATGTTTCATCCTATAATCCGTCTTCACATCAGTTCCTTGATAGTAGTGGGATTGCTGGTATTCATTTTGCAGGCATTCAGACAAATTGGAACTTAAAGAAGTCCATTTTTTCATTGACTTGTGAGATGATGGTATACATTGATGCGGATCTTTGAATCTTTTTGCAAGAAATCCGACACTGTTGTATTGTACATGTACAACACCGAATATGTGTCTCTTCCATACAGAGGAAACTTGATTGCCTCATGAATGGTGATGCGAAAATTGAGTTTGGTACAAATAATGCAAACTGTCTCAAATGTAGTCTTGGTAATGTGATTGTGGATCATCATTTCTGCAGGAACTACAAAATACTTGAACATTGCACCATGTTCATGTCTACCAGGCTCCATCATGAACTGCAAACAATGCCATCTGTCGAATTGATTTTGTTTTTCTTTTTAGTATACTGCTAAGGATCTTTTGAAAAGTTATCCATCTCTATGTACAATTTTAGTTCTAAAGAAGAAAAGTTATCCATCTCTATGTACAATTTTAGTTCTAAAGAAGAAAAGTTATCCATCTCTTTGTACAATTTTAGTTCTAAAGAAGAAAAGTTATCCCTCATGTCTATATACATTTTGGATATACAGTTACCTCCAGAAATCATTGCACACTACAAATTGATGGAGATACATCTCTTTGATGAATGTATGGACTGGAAATTCTACAGGAACTAATTTATGCGCATCACTTTGGTGTATATATAACTTTTGGTGAATGTGTATGTGTCAGTTTTCAATTAACTTGATGACCAAATGATAAACACTTTTTCAAGAAGAATGCCAGTCAATTTTCCAAGGATGACAACTTTACCATTTACATTTCAAGCAAATTCAACTTGAATCTGAAAAATTATTTGAAATCTGAAACTGGTATGGTTGGATGTTAAGCAATCAACACTAACAATATTTTACTGTTTGTGCCAATCTCAAACTGCTACACTAACTGTGCATTTGGATAATCATCTGTAAAATAGAATTTAAATTAAATTCATATTTAGAAAAAAAATTTGGGGCTAAAATTGATTATAGTTTGTGTTTGGGTTCATTTTATATTATTTATAAATAATCATGTTGGAATAATAATTTTATAGAATTAAGGCCATATTTCGTACATCAAAGTTAAAAATACTTTGCCTTGCTTAAAGTTTGTGTGTTTCACACTTATGCTCATGCAAGCAATGAATAAGTATGGAATAAACATGGGTGGGTTTAAATTTTAGTTGGAATATCTATACTAGCTTTTCATTTTGCATTGATAACTATGGCAACATATTTAACATTTTTTTTTCTACATTATAAAATTTAGCTTAAATTTTAATTGAGTTAAAAACTATAATATTTCTTTTCAACTCAATTTAATTTCTTAACTGACAGCAAAACACTATGCTAACAACATAATGTCAAATATCAAGTTAATGTGAAATTATAAGTTTGACTAATACTATGCATATATTCAAGTTGAAATCATTTGGTGCAGAAGAAACACAACTTAACATTATATTTGGAAGAGGGGAAGAGAAGAATTAAGAGAAACTGATATGGAATGAAGAAAAAAAAATGCAAGATTCATGTTTTTCTTCTTCTCTCTTCAAATGAGAATAAAAAGAAAGGTGTCTAATTATATTTAAAAGACAAAATTATCCTCACTTTTATATTTATTAAAAATATTTGTCATTTTATATATTTAATCTTTTATTTTCTTTCATTTTCTGTGAAAATAGTTATAACTTTCTTTTACTTCCTAACAATCTAAGTACCACCTCATTTCACACTTTCTTTAACACTTTGTTTGAAGGAGATTACTATTCACGCGGATGGAAAAGAAAGAGACATTATTATTTGGTTTCAATGATGTGCGAAGAAATGAGAATGCTGATTTATGTGTGATCACTCGTAGACTTCCTTGCAGTCTTGAGAAGATTAATGGAGAAAGTCAAATAAACAACGTGCAAAGTGCCTCTCCCTTTTTCCAGTTTGTATGACAAAGATTTATGACTATGCAAAAGATTTATATGCACTACATAGAGCTTTAGAGTCCTTTGTTGACTATGGTAGCTTGAGGCAATGAATAGGTCATTAGAAACCCGTGAATGAATTTATTGGCTTCACACTTATTTCGTTCTTCCTTCTTAGGTTGCTGCTTCTAAGGTTTGTGTGAGTTGTGTTCATGCTATATGGAGGTTAGGTGTGTCCGTTTGTAACAAGCATAACTGCAACAAAGGAAATTACATAGAATAGTGGAAAAAGAGAAAAGGGACACATGGTAAGCAATGAAAGGAAGAGGTGTAGTGCTCAGGACAAAATAACCAATTCCAAGTTTGCGGATTTTAAGTGGTCCAAGCATTAGTATTTAAGGTAGATAGTGGAGAGAGAAAATGGGGGAATGATTGTAATTTTCTCTTTCTTTTATTCTGAACACTCTGCAGTATTGGATCACGCTCTTTCTTGAGAAATTGATATGTATTTCGTTTTTTTTGGTGCATGTCACCTTCTTCCTTATGCATGTCTCTTCTTCCTTATACACGTCTCTTGGTGCGTGTCATCTTCTTCTTCCACATGTACCATTGTTACTGTACCGCCCTGGTAGTCGGAAATGATGACGTGGCATCAAGCTATTGTATAGGCGTGTTGATGGGACACCTGGTTGGCAGAAGGGAAGGAGGTCGGGGGGTTTGCGTAGTCGCCAGTTATTAAGTTGGCGTGCTCTGATCTCCACCATACCTAAACCGGCGGTCACCGAGTTGAAGATGAAGTCGCCAGATGTGAATCCAGGCGACCAAGTGATTAGAGATCGCCGAAGCAAGGACATCGCCGAAGATGAAGGCAGATGGTCATTTCCCAGTTGGCCAGAGGATGAGCTTGGAAGATAGCCCACTTACACGGTGAAGCAGGTAGGGCAGATCATGAAGGCGGCCGGCGAGACCACAGGGAAGGTGTGTACGAAGGCACCCGAACTCGCCATCCAGAAGAGATCACGCTCCAAGGCATCTATGCACTGAGTACGCCATGCATAAGTAACTTAGCCAAAAGAAGAGTCAGAAGTAGCGCCCAAGTCAAGGATGCTCCAGATGATGGCACGTGTACAGTTGGATGCGAGCCACGTGTCCAGATGTGTAACTGCCAGGACAGAGAAAGTGCCCAGGTATATAAGAGTTCTCAACGAACTTCTGAGGTACGCATGTTCAGATTGTTTCTTTACGCTTGCAAGTCTTGAGTACACTGAGAGAGAACTGGTCACGGTTCCTTAGAGTTCTTGAGTCTTACTCTTGAGTAATTGGTGGTTCAGTCACTGACTTGGGCGTTGGAGCGCGATCGGCCGCAGCGGTGCCGTTTCGTCTTTTGCAGGTTCTCGAGGTGGATCGCGGTGAAGGACGGAGGCAAACACGGCGCATACGTCGATCCAAGTTTGACGAGGCAAAGCTCCAGCGTTTTGGTCAACAGGCAGGATCATCAGGCGCCCACCGTGGGGCCGTGTAAAACCTGTTCCCATCCACAGTGTGAGTTCTTGGAGGTTTCGGCAGTTTCTGTGTGGTTGTGTGCTGGTGCAACCATTGTCCGCTGTTCATCTAGGTTTTGTTCGGTAATTTTGCGTTTTCCACCGTTTGTTTGGGTTCTTGTTCGGTGAGGTGAGGTTTTTCGCTGCTTGCGCGAGTTTTAATCGGTGAAGATCTGAGTTCTGTTGCTCGTTTGGATTTTCGTGGAAGGAGCGTTGGGTTTTGGTGGAGTTGCGAGTTTCTGCGAAGGTTTGCTGCGTTCTTGAGGTTCTTCGAGGTTTCGCGAAGTTCTGACCGATTGATCGCTGAATCGATCGTCGCTGAAGAAGGTGTTGTTCATCGCTCTCTGTGATTCGTCAAGATTTCATGAGAAAAATGAGAAGCAACCGTTCAAGTCCAGTTGCGCCCGTTGCTGCTGAAGGCGCCATGACTATGGCGCAGATGGTGGAAATCATGCGTTCGCCTGCAGCGAATGTGGAAGCCTCGCGCATAGAGCAGGCAAGAATGCACGAGGACCTGGTCGCCTCTCGGGCCAGGAATGATGAGCTTAGCAGAGTGACTGAAGAACTGCGTCAAGCTCTTCAGGAGCAGCGAGGGCGTCCAGTCGCTGAGGAGGTCGCGCCGTCAACGCCGCCTCGCGTTTTCCCTATGCCTTTCGCTCAGGCGATTACCGACACGCCTATCCCTGCGAGTGTGGTACCTGTGAAGGCTGTTTTTACCGGCGTGGAGGATCCTGAGGCGCATCTCACCACGTTCCATACGCAGATGATGCTGTCAGGAGGATCAGACGCCGTATACTGCAAGATGTTTGTGAGCACGCTCCAGGGAACGACGCTGGAATGGTTTGTGAGCCTGCCTACGGGTCACATAACCAACTTCCAACAGTTTTCAAAGATCTTCGTCGAGCAGTACATAGTGAACAAGGCACCGCCCAGGGTGTCTTATGATTTGTTCGACATAAGGCAGTATCAGGGAGAGTCCCTCAGGGACTACCTGAATCGTTTTGGGACGCAGATGGTCCGCTCGCCAGCCAAAGACGAAGAGATGCTGGTCTACGCATTCAAGAAGGGCGTGCTGCCGGGACCATTCTGCGAAGCATTAATCAGGGCTCACCCTGCCACATTTGCTGAGGTCAGGCGACTTGCGGTGGCCCACATCGCCGATGAAAGTGAGGTCGCCGAGAAGAGGGGAAGCGTGGCTCCCGCTAGGCCACGTGCCCAGACTAGGATCCAGCCACAGAGGGTGCTGGAGACAGCGGCGGCCAGGAGGGAACAGAGGACTCGCCATCCTTACGATCCAAGGAAGAACAAGGGCAGGGGCCAAGGGCGGCCTCAACCAGCACGCTGGGAGTACAATCGCCCGCCAAAGCACAAGTTTGTCATGGGATTGGCGGACCTGATCGCTATTCCCAATATAGCAGCTAGGCTGAAGGCGCCCGAGAAGATGGGCGACAAGGTGCTGAGACCAAAGCCAGACGCCTGGTGCGAGTTCCACCAGGGCTTTGGCCACACCGTGGATTCATGCTTGGCTTTAGGATACCAGCTCGACGATTTGGTCAAGAGCGGGTTCCTAAACGACTACTTGCTGGATAGAAGGACGGGGGGTGCGTCGAGCTCCCAACCAGCAGGTGGTGAGGCTCAGCAGCACGAGATGCCTACCCACGGAGAAATCCACACCATTGCAGGAGGTTTCTCGGGTGGTGGATGCACCGCATCACAGAGGAAGAAGTATGCAAGGTCTGTGATGACGGTGGATATGTTTGAGGACCACTCGCCGGATGTGGACATTACGTTCACCAAGCAAGATCTTCGGGACGTTGTGCCTCACGACAACGACCCCATAGTCATCTCGTTGATTACGGCGGGAAGGAAGGTCCATAGGGTTCTGGTGGACCAAGGAAGCTCGGCAGACGTGATGTTCTGGCCGACTTTCACGCAGTTGGAGCTACCCCTTGACCAGCTGAGGCCCTATGGAGGGTGTTTGTATGGTTTCGCTGGTGACCAGGTAGAGGTCAGGGGGTACATAGAGTTGAGGACTACGTTTACAGATGAGGCGGGTTCGAGAACAGAGAAAATCAAGTACCTTGTCGTGAACGCTCCTTCAGCATACAACATTCTGCTGGGAAGACCCACGCTCAACAGAATAGGCGCTATACCGTCGACCCGACACATGAAGGTGAAGCTGCCGTCTATGGAGGGGGTGGTGATCACCATCAAATCCGACCAGAAAGAAGCAAAGAAGTGCTATGAGAATAGCCTGAAAAAAAAGAGGTCTGTGAGTTACGTGACAACCACCCCGCCACCCGGTGCGAAGCCCAGGCCGACGGTGATGGGGGAGACCGCCGGAAGCGACGTGGTGATGGTAGATGCTGAGCTGGGGGAGGGGAACGCCGGTCTAGAGGAGGAAGAGGCGAGGAATCGCCCTGAGGAAGCAAGGGAGCTGGGAATCGCCAGGGCGGTGATCGCCAGAGAAACCAGACCAAAACCCGTCGAGCAGTGGCTTGAAAGAGAGATTGGGGGAAAGATCTTCAAGCTGGGAAGATCACTGGAAGTTGAGCTCCAGGACCAGATCGCCAAGGTGATAGAGTGGCATCTGGATGCGTTTGCATGGTCCGCTTCGGACATGCCCGGGATTGATCCCGACTTCTTGTGCCATCATTTGGCGATGGACAACCAGGTCAGGCCAGTGCGACAGAGAAGAAGGAAGTTCAACGAGGAGAGAAGGCAGGCGATCAGGGACGAAACACAGAAACTCCTCGCTGCAGGCCATATCAGGGAGGTGCAGTACCCTGATTGGCTGGCCAATGTCGTACTGGTGAAGAAGAGCAACGGGAAATGGCGCATGTGCGTCGATTTCACCGATTTGAACAAGGCTTGCCCAAAGGATTCGTATCCTTTGCCAAGCATAGACGCCCTGGTGGACAGTGCTGCAGGGTGTAAGTTGCTAAGTTTCCTGGACGCCTTCTCGGGGTATAACCAGATCAAGATGCATCCCATGGATGAAGAGAAGACTGCCTTCATGACCGAGAGATCGTGCTATTGCTACAAGGTGATGCCTTTTGGGCTGAAGAACGCGGGGGCCACGTACCAGAGGTTGATGGATCGAGTACTTGCACCAATGCTGGGAAGGAATGTGCAAGCGTACGTGGATGACATGGTCGTGACCTCGCCGGAGAAGAGCAAGCACGTTGTGGATTTGGAGGAGTTGTTCACTACGATCGCCAAGTTTAGGTTGAAGCTGAATCCCGAGAAGTGCATCTTCAGCGTGGAGGCTGGGAAGTTCTTGGGATTTCTCTTAACTGAAAGAGGAATAGAAGCCAACCCTGATAAGTGTGCCGCCATTTTGGCGATGAGGAGCCCGGCTACCGTGAAGGAAGTGCAGCAGCTTACGGGTCGGATGACCGCCCTGTCTCGTTTCGTGTCAGCTAGTGGAGAGAAGGGCCATCCGTACTTTCAGTGCTTAAGGCGGAACAACAAGTTTACCTGGACGAAGGAGTGTGAAGAAGCCTTCGTCAAGCTTAAAGAGTACCTGGCGAGCCCGCCGGTTCTGTGCAAACCGCTGGTGGGAACCCCTCTCAGGTTGTATTTTGCTGTAACTGAGAGGGCGGTGAGTGCGGTGCTCGCCCAGGACCAAGATCAGGCTCAAAAGCCTATTTATTTTGTTAGTAAGGTACTGCAGGGCCCTGAAACGAGGTATCAGGCCCTGGAGAAGGCTGCACTGGCTGTAGTCTTTTCAGCAAGGAGGTTACGCCACTATTTCCATAGATTCACGATACTGGTGATGACCGACTTGCGCATCCAGAAGGTCTTGAAGAAGCCCGACGTTGCTGGGAGGATGGTGAAGTGGGCAGTGGAGCTGTCGGAGTTTGATATTAAGTATGAGCCCCGAGGTCCGATCAAGGGGCAGATCTTCGCAGACTTCGTGGTCGAGCTCTCGTCTGAGGCGACACGAGTTGAGGGGAATGACTTCCGTTGGGTGCTTTCAGTGGACGGATCGTCGAACCAGCAGGGTAGCGGTGCTGGAGTCATCTTGGAGGGACCCAACAGCGTGCTGATCGAACAATCTTTGAGGTTTGCCTTCAAAGCCAGCAACAATCAAGCAGAATATGAGGCGCTGATCGCCGGTATCTTGCTGGCTAAGGAGATGGGAGCCAGGGTGCTGATGGCTAAGAGTGACTCGCTGTTAGTCACGGGACAAGTAACAGGCGAGTTCCAGGCCAAAGATCCACAAATGGCGGCTTACCTGGAGTATGTACAGGAATTGAAGAGTTCCTTTATCTCCTTCGAAGTGGTGCACGTGCCCAGGGAGCAGAATGCCCGAGCTGACTTGCTAGCTAAGCTCGCCAGTTCAGGCAAGGGGGGTAGGCAGAGGACGGTGATTCAAGAAACTCTGAAGACGCCGAGAGCATTTGTGGCAGATCACCTGGTTCTTCAGATAAGCAAGACGACGGAGAAAGCGGCGAGGAGTAACAGATCCTTGACTCAAGAGACCTTGAGGTCGCCAAGAATAAGAGCATGTCGGGGAGAAAAGGTGAACATGATGCAGGTCTGCGCGACCCATGAGCCAGACGCCTGGGTAACACAGTACAAGCGATGCCTGGCGGATGGCCTCCTCCCGTTGGATCCGACGGAGGCTAGGAAGATAAAGAAGAATTCTAGTAAGTTCACAATGATTGATGGCGAGTTGTACAGGTTTGGGTTCACTCATCCACTCCTGGAATGTGTGCACGGGAAAAAATGTACAAGAATCATGGCTGAGCTACACGAAGGGATTTGCGGAAGCCACGTCGGGGGTCGAGCTCTGGCTGCAAGGACTCTCCGTGCAGGTTACTACTGACCAACAATGAGAGAAGATTGCAAGAGGTATGCGCAGTGCTGCAAGCAATGCCAGCAGCACGCCGATTGGCACAAGGCGCCTCCCGAGGAGTTGAAGTCGATTTACAGCCCTTGGCCGTTTCATACATGGGGAATCGACATCCTGGGACCATTCCCGCTGGCGATCAGGCAGATGAAGTACTTGGTGGTGGGGATTGAATACTTCACCAAGTGGATCGAAGCAGAACCAGTGGCCCAGATCACCGCACACAAGATCGAGGGTTTCGTGTGGAAGAACATCGTGTGCCGGTTTGGTGTGCCCAAGCGCCTGGTGTCGGACAATGGGACTCAGTTTGCAAGTCACCTGTTGAAGAAGCTGTGCGAAGGGGTGGGAATTCAACAAGTATTTGCATCCGTCGAGCACCCTCAGACGAATGGCCAAGTAGAGTCAGCCAATCGGGTGCTGCTGAGAGGGTTGAAGAGAAGGCTAGAGAAAGCCAAAGGAAGTTGGGCTGAGGAGGTACCCCGTATAGTTTGGGCGTACCACACCACCGAGCAGTCAGGAACCCATGAGACCCCGTTCAGCCTGGTCTATGGATGCGACGCAATGATTCCAGTGGAGATCCAGGAGAGCTCGCCGAGATTCCAGAACTTCGAGGAGGAAGACTCGAATGAGGAAAGAAGGCTGAACCTGGATTTGCTGGATGAGGTCAGGGAGGAGGCGAGATTGAAAGCTGAGGCGGTGAAGAGAAGGATTGAACGAAGATATAACTCGAAGGTGATGCCAAGACAGTTCAGAGAGGGCGACCTGGTGATGAGAAAGGCCCACCAGTACGAGATGGAGAATAAGCTGTCGCCTAAGTGGACGGGACCGTTCAGAATAACCGAGGCGCTCGAGAACGGCGCCTACCGCTTAGAGACATTGGAAGGAGGGGCGATTCCTCGCACTTGGAACGCCACGCACCTCAAGTTATATTACAGTTAAGAACTTTGTAAGTAAAAACAAACACGAAGAGCTTTACAATGTTTCTGTTAAAACAGTTTGGAGGGGGCACTCTTTTTTCCCTAAGGAGGGTTTTTAATGAGGCCACCCAATAAAGAAGAGTTTTCGAAGTTTAAAGTGTTTTAGATTGCATGCGTGTTGTTTTCCGAAAGTTTTGAAGAAAGACCTTGTCACTTATATGTGATTTAAGGCAAGTCGAAGTTATGTTGCATGCTTTCTAAAAAAGTTTCTAAGTCCCCATCGTCTTTCGGCGACTGGCGGCATCAGTTAAAGTTTCAAGTCCTCATCGTCTTTCGTCGATCGGAGGCACCAGTTAAAAGACCTCAACGCCCTCGCGCGTCCTGAGGCGAGATAAAGACCTCCTCGTCGTCGAGCGAGTGCAGACGAGTTAGAATGAAAAGTCCTCAGTGTTTCTGGGGGAGAGAAGATGTAACCCCTGGGGCAATGTAGAGGCACCGGCAAAAAGTCCTCAGTGCTTCCAGAGGAGAGGAGATGTATCCTCTGGGGCAATGTAGAGGCACCAGCAAAAAGTCCTCAGTGTTTCTGGGAGAGAGAAGATGTAACCCCTGGGGCAATGTAGAGGCACGAGTTAAAGACCTTCTCGCCGACGAGCGAGTTCAGGCGAGTTAAAGACCTTCTCGCCGATTAGCGAGTTCAGGCAAGATAAAATCCTTCTCGTCTCGAACGAGTTCAGGTATGGTGTAAAGGGTGGAAGAAGTTTGGAGGGTGGCTAAGGAAGGTTCGAAGAGAACGCCTAGCCACCCGGTCTTTCATTCTGAAGCTCAGGGAGGTAGAGAAGGATCCGAAAGGCGCCTCTACCCCCAGATAAAGGAACAATGGCCAAGTTGTGAGGGCAAGAGGAACCTGATATCGCCAAGAGTCTTTGGCGACCAGGAGAAATTCAGACAATGGCGAGAAAGTCAAGACCCGTTTTGATAAGGCAGATTAGATGAGCTGTGTCTTAAGCCATTAGTTGGGTTGAAGTTCGTTATTCGAAGAGCGATTTCACGCCAAGGTTCATTACCTTGAGGTAACAAATTGTTAGAATGTGATTGTTCGAAAGCTGACGGTTCGAGGCGATTAGTATACAATTGCGTTTGCGAAGTTACTAAGTTAATTTGTCTAAAAGATTTGCGCAAGGAAGGTAAAGTTAACAAGAAGAGAGTATAAAAGAAGCGGGAAATGTCGTAACATAAGTGACATTAGTTCAAGATACATGTACAGAAAAAGGGAAAGTTTATTACAAGTGTGTGTAAGGGAGAAAGCAAAGGAATAATGGATGGAGGGAAGCAACTAGTCTTCAGAAGGAACAATCTTCCCGTCCACCACTTCGTTGTTGAGAGACACCATGGAGAGGTCCAGATCAGGGTATTGGCAGGCGAACTGCTCCAAGGCGGCATCGAATCCAGCAGCGAGAATTTGGGCGGAGCTCAAATCAAGTTCTTCGATCTGCTTCTTGAGCCCCTCGTTCTGTTGCTTCAGCTCTTCAGCTTGTTTCTTGAGTTCTTCAATGGTTTCCCGAGCTTGAAGAAGGTCTTCAGTAACCTTCTTGGATTCCGCCTGCGCCTGGACCAGCTGTGTGGTGATCTTCCCGTTTTCCTCTGTGGCCTCGGCGAGTTTGGCCATGGTGTCGTCTCTCTCCTTTTCGACTTTTCCCAAGAAGGCCTCCCGATCGACTGACCTCTTCTCAAGGTTCTTTACCTTGGCGGCATCTGCTTTGATCAACGCCTCCAGGTCAGCCACTTTGACGCGATAAGGGACCAGCTTGCTCTCCAGCTCAATCTTCTCTTGAGCTCAGAGCTGCACCTTATGGCGTAGATCGGTGGCCTCCTTGCGTGCCACCCGGAGCTCAGTGCTCATAGCATCTTCCACTCGGGAGTGATCGATCTCGGCGAGCGTTAGATTGCAGGATAACCTCTCCGCCTCAATCCTGATGGTGCGATTCTCCTCTTGGAGCGTGAAGATGTCATCCTGGAGCTTCTTGCTGGAACTCTCCACAACTTTGGATATGATGGAGGGGAAATCCTCTGCCATCATCTTGAGTTTCGCTGAGAAGGGTTCCCACACCCTTTTTACCTCAAGGGAGAGGTTTGCTCGTGGGGGCACCAGGGAAGCTTGCTGCTGGTTCTCGCCACCACCTTCTCGAGATGGCTGTTGAGTGGGAGCTTCTTGGCGTGGTGGCGACGACGGGGATTCGGTGATGAGGATAGGCGAGTTGTGAGCACCTTCATCCCCGCCTGGTGCAGCGTTTGCAGTTGAGGCGTTTGAAGGAGGACCCCCTCCAGCTGATACATAGGGCGTGGAGGCGCTCGGGGGGTTCTCCATAAAGTTGGGCTCGGCAGCCTCAACCACAGGAAGCGCAGATGCCAGAGGAACTGCTTGGACTGGCGAGGTGGGAGCTGGAGCAGGAAGCAGTGTGGGAGGTGGAGCTGGTGTGGAAGGTGGTGTTGATGTTGGAAGAGGAGGTGGAGCAGATGGTGAAGAAGGCGCCACCCTCTTCCTCTTGGTGATAAGGCCATCTTCAGTCGCCTCATCGTCTTCTTCGTCATCCTCTTGGACCACCTGAGGGGTTTTCCTCTTTGGCTTCCTGAGGATGAGCTTCTTGCGCTGCTGGGCGGGCTGGGCCTCTGAAGGAGTTGGGCCTTTAGGGGGCGATCTGCCCTGAGCAGCGGCGATCTCCACCACTGAATTTGGCACGTTCTGGGAACCCGACGCCAACCCATGGGCTCGGGCGAGCGCCCTCAATTCTGCCAGTTTTCCCTTGCCCAACATACGGTCTGCATGATACAAAGGTACATAGGTTAGCTCAGAGAGAAAGATAAACACATAAGTCAGTATGCAACAAAAGCAGATAAGTGGTGCAGAAAATAAAACCAAAGTCTTGTGCACAACAGACAAGACGCCCAGAAACAGTTAGCAGAAGTATCGCCAAGAGTAAATGATTTAGACACTGAGGTGAGCTCTAACCTATGCGAACTTCGAGTTGATCTTCAAAGAACTCGAAGGAGATGAGCGCAGTGGTGAGGAAGGTGATATTGGCGCCTGCCACGCTCTTCCAGAAGAGGCACAAATCCTTGTCCAAAGCACCCATGCTGTCAGGACTTCTTGGCCTCCTAAAGCTTCCCTTGGCGTCTTTGTTTCCCTTGTTTACCCAGTACAAGGGAAACCCGTCGAGCATCGAGGCATCCTGGTCGTTTTGGCGTACTTGGACAAATTTGCCCTTCCAATCCTTGTAGGATTGCTGGAAGATAGAGAGGATCGACCTCCCAACAATCCCGTTCAGACTCACCCACAGGCGATCTCCCAGGTGTTTGGCTTCAAAAAGAAAAAGAAAAACGTCCACTGACGCTGGCAGCCCCAGATGTGCGCACATGATCTGGAACGCCCTTACGAACGCCCAGCTGTTGGGATGAAGCTGGGCGGGGGCGATATCGAGCTCGGTTAGCAGCTCTCGTTCGAAACGGGTGAAGGGAAGTCGGAGCTTCACCTTCTTGAATAACGTTGTGTAGAGGAAGCAGAACGAATCGCCACCGCTCACTTTGTCGTCAGCACAGATCGGCTCCTCAGGGTGGCAAGGCAGCACGGTCACCTTGTTATCATGCTCCTTGTGAAAGGAAAGATTCGACTGATCCCCTTTCCTTAGTTGGAGTACCGCCGTTTCAGAGTTTATCGAAGACGTTTCTTTCAGCAGTGCCGAGCTGGCCTAGGGGTATAGCTTTTTGAAGTCTGGGGAAGGAATGGAGGTTCCTCCGGCGATTGGTGGAGTAGCCTTAGCCAGGTTAGGGCGGGAGGTTGCAGGCCTCTCAGCCTGGGAAGAAGAAGCACCAGGTGCTCGTGGTGGGTTGTGAGCTTGAGATGAAGGGTTTCGTGACGAGGGAGGAGGATTCGCGGTGGTCTTTGTTCGAGCCATCGCGGAAACTGCAAAGGAAAAAGAAAAGGAAAGGTGATCAGGGTTCGCAGAGGCTGACTCGATCGTGAAAGAAGGGTGAAAAACGAACGAACGAAGGTTCGTTGTAACGAAGACGAAGCCCTAAGTTACGAGAAAGGAGAAATAGAAGAAACAGCCCACAGCGTATGCACCAGACAGTTAATGGATGATGCGAATCGGTTAAAATGCAGGAAAAATCAGCAGAAGAAGTAAAGGGAGTACCTTTTTATGATCGGAAGAACGATGAAGGAAGTTGAGGATTCAGGAGAGCGTCGTGAGTTTTTGCAGAAGAAGCTTGAAGCGTTTGAGAAAGCAAAGAAGTGATGGAACAGTAGAAGTGAAATGGGTTTAAGGGTTTTTCGAATGGGTTTTGGAAGTGCAAACGACAATTAAAGGTAACCGTTGATGGAGCCACGTGTCGAGCGATTGGAAGAGTATTTGGTGGAGTGTCAGGAAAGCAGAAAGTACAAACGTTTGGAATTCCGCGCCAGCACCACGTAGATCGGTATTGACGTGACTCCTTTAGTCTTTTCGCTGGACAAGTCTTCGCTTAAGACTGGGGGGCTTGTGTACCGCCCTGGTAGTCGGAAATGATGACGTGGCATCAAGCTACTGTATAGGCGTGTTGATGGGACACCTGGTTGGCAGAAGGGAAGGAAGTCGGGGGGTTTGCGTAGTCGCCAGTTATTAAGTTGGCGTGCTCCGATCTCCACCATACCTAAACCGGCGGTCACCGAGTTGAAGATGAAGTCGCCAGATGTGAATCCAGGC
Organism: Phaseolus vulgaris; assembly: GCF_051622355.1. Lineage (NCBI taxonomy): Eukaryota > Viridiplantae > Streptophyta > Magnoliopsida > Fabales > Fabaceae > Phaseolus > Phaseolus vulgaris. Next base: position 31,779,701 of record NC_143507.1, read on the forward strand.
GACCAAGTGATTAGAGATCGCCGAAGCAAGGACATCGCCGAAGATGAAGGCAGATGGTCATTTCCCAGTTGGCCAGAGGATGAGCTTGGGAGATAGCCCACTTACACGGTGAAGCAGGTAGGGCAGATCATGAAGGCGGCCGGCGAGACCACAGGGAAGGTGTGTACGAAGGCACCCGAACTCGCCATCCAGAAGAGATCACGCTCCAAGGCATCTATGCACTGAGTACGCCATGCATAAGTAACTTAGCCAAAAGAAGAGTCAGAAGTAGCGCCCAAGTCAAGGATGCTCCAGATGATGGCACGTGTACAGCTGGATGCGAGCCACGTGTCCAGATGTGTAACTGCCAGGACAGAGAAAGTGCCCAGGTATATAAGAGTTCTCAACGAACTTCTGAGGTACGCACGTTCAGATTGTTTCTTTACGCTTGCAAGTCTTGAGTACACTGAGAGAGAACTGGTCACGGTTCCTTAGAGTTCTTGAGTCTTACTCTTGAGTAATTGGTGGTTCAGTCACTGACTTGGGCGTTGGAGCGCGATCGGCCGCAGCGGCGCCGTTTCGTCTTTTGCAGGTTCTCGAGGTGGATCGCGGTGAAGGACGGAGGCAAACACGGCGCATACGTCGATCCAAGTTTGACGAGGCAAAACTCCAGCATTTTGGTCAACAAGCAGGATCAGTTACATTGGTGCTCTATTCCACAAACATGGCAGAAAACACACGTCTTAAGGAAATCTCTATGAATATGACCAAAATTTTAGAGATGCTGGAGGCTGATAGAGAAGAAAACAAAACTCGATTTGAGACTTTGGAAGTTACAGTGGATACCTTGCTGAAGCAAAATCACAACACAGAAGGAATCATTCACCCTAATGCGAACGAAACTAGTTCCACTGTTAACACGACGCAATAACAACCCTTTTAAGTGAGAAATGTGAAGCTTGATTTTCCGCGCTTTGACAAATTTGAAGTTCTTCAATGGATCTTCAAAGCGGAGCAATTTTTATACTATACAAAACACCGGATGCTCAACGTATTACCATTTCTGCAATTCATATGGAGAAGGAGGTAGTTCCTTTGTTTCAAATGACTAATAAATCTACTCCTTTTCATTTTTGGATTGATTTTACTCGAGCATTAGAGTTAGAATTCGATCCATCTTCGTATGAGTGTTCTAGGTCCTAACTTTTCAAACTAGCATTGGTTGCACCAATGCATGAGTATTATACTCAATTTACTGCTCTTGCAAATTGGGTACAAGGAGTCACAAGTGAAGCTTTGATTGATTGTTATGTGGGAGAACTTAAATGAAATATCTAGTGTTATGTTATAGCTCAATTTCCTACTACATTAATACACTGTGTTTCCTTGGCCAAGTTATATGAAGAAAAATATAGTAAAACAAACAAGCCTCACATTTTTCCATTTCGACATCACAACCCAAACACAAACGTAATCTCATCTCAATCCATCAAGTCCTCGAGCCTTCCACCCTTGTTACAAGCCCCAGTTACCAACACACATTCCACGTTACCGAAGCCTACAAATATTAAAAAAATATCTCCAGCAAAGATGCAAATCAGATAAGAGAAAGAGCTATGCTATACTTGTGGTGAAAAGTTCACCCCCTCACATAGGTGTCCGAATAGACAATATTTGTTGCTGCAAATAGATGAGGTAGATATATCATAATTGCAACCTGAGACAGAGGAGGTGATAGATAATGCAATTTAGGATCATCATTTATCATATAACGCCTTAAAAGGATCAAAAGGGTTGGGGACTATGAAGTTTCAAGGCATAATTAATGCCATGGTGATTCAAATTCTGTTGGATAGTGGCAGTTCAGATAATTTTCTGCAACCTGGAATTGCAAATTATTTAAAGCTGCTAGTGGAAGATGCTCCAAATTTTCAATGATTGGTGGGAAATGGTAATTCTTTAGTTGCAGAAGGATTGGTGAAGCAACTAGAGGTAATGGTACAAGGACATTCATTAGATTCATGCGTATCTCTTACCAATTTCTGGTGTTGATCTGGTGTTGGGAGCCGCGTGGCTTGTTACATTGGAACCTCACATTTCTATTTACAATAAGCTTACTTTGAAGTTTTACATGGACAAACAGTTTGTCACCTTACATGGTGATAAATATAAATTGCCTGCTCCTGGTCAATTTAATCAGCTTCATCGAATGCATAATGTTCATTCTATAGCAAAGGTCTTCACTTTGTAGTACAAACAACAAGATGTGTTGCAAGATCAATGGATCGAGCTACCTGATAATATGGAACCTGAGTTGGTCATGTTGCTGCATAATTACAAAAGCGTATTTGCTATGTCCACCAATTTACCACCCTTAAGAAGTCATAACCATGTTATTTTCTTGATGAGCGATGCAAAACCAGTAAAAGTGAGGCCCTATCAAAGTAAAAAACACTAGATAGAAATGATGGTTCAAGAAATGCTTGTTGCGGCATTATTTGCAACCAACAAAAGTCAATTCTCTCACCAATTATACTAGTTAAGAAGAAAGATGGTACATGGAGGTTTTGTACGGATTATAAAGTATTAAATGCAATTACAATCAAAGACAACTTTCCAGTTCCAAAAGTAGATGAATTATATGGCTCCCATTATTTTTCCAAGATATAACTGAGATCAGGCTACCACCAAATTCTCGTTGTTGAACAAGATAGACACAAAAACAACTTTTAGAACCCACCAAGGACCATATGAATGGTGGTGATGCCATTTGGTGCTTACTAATGCCCCAACCACTTTTCAAAGCCCCATGAATGATATTTTTAAGGACTTTCTTAGAAAATTTGTATTGGTTTTCTTTGATAACATATTAGTATACAATCCTTCTTAGAAGAATCATCTATTACATCTTGAATTGTTTCTTCAGTTGCTCTGCAAAAGCATCAGTTACATGTGAAGCTATCAAAATGCTCCTTTGGTCTACAACAAGTGGATTATCTTGGCCACACATTTTCAGGACAAGGAGTAGCAATGCATAAAGACAAGGTACAAGCAGTTTTACAGAGGTTAGTTTCGCAGAATCTTAAACAATTGCAAGGATTCCTAGGCTTGACTGGGTATTATAGAAAATTCATCAAGTCCTATGCAGCAATTGCAACTTCCTTAACAAATTTACTGAAAAAGGATAAATTTCTAAGGGGTCCAGATGCCGACAAACTCCAAGCTCAAATCTACAATTACACAAGCACTAATTTTAGCCTTGCCAGAATTTTCAAAACCTTTCACTCTTAAAAATGATGCTTTCAGAGTGGGTATCAGTGCTGTTTTGAGTCAAAATCGACATCCTATTGCTTATTTTTCTAAAAAACTCACGGATATGATGCAAAGACAGTAGTCACCTTACATAAGTGAGTTTTTTGCTATCACGGAGGCTATAGCAAAATTCATACATTATTTCCTTGGCCAAAAGAGCCTAAGATCACTCATTGATCAAGTTGTCCACACACCAGAATAAGAAAAATGGTTGTCCACTCACGGAGGTTATGATTTCACTATTGAGTATAAACCTAGAAAGGAAAATGTGGCTACTGATTCTCTTTCTCGCTCTTTTATGATGGTAATATTTGAGCCGAAACTATAATTACTTCCAAAAGTACAGGAAGTTATTGCCCAAGATAATCAGTTAAGTGCAATTATGTAGTTGTGTCTGCAGAACAAGCTTCCCACTCCTCATTATTCAGTTCGTGATCAGTTACTGTATTGGAAAGACATAATGGTTTTATATAAAGGACATGAATTGGTGAGAAAAATCTTCCAGGAGTTCCATAGTACATTGTTGGTGGACATTCAGGATTCACAAGAACCTTAAAGAGACTTGCAACACAGTTCTACTAGCAAGGTATGCACGAAGATGTAAAGGTGTATGTGCATAATTGTTTAATATGTCAACAAACAAAACATGATACAACTCTACCATTTGGGTTACTACAACCCTTTCTGATGGAAGAGGCCCAAGCACAAGCCCACATGCAAGCCCACCAAAGGGTAGATTTGGGCCAACCATAGAGTTATGGCCAAGAGGATCCAAGAAGACGTTCTTTTACATGTTCAAATGCCATAAACTCTAGTGTAGAGTAGACTTTAATTTCTTGTCAAAATTAGCATAGGAACTTTATTTGTAATTTTCTTAGAATTAATTTTGGCACCTAAAACACCAACCTAGGTAAACTTAGAGTTTCTAAAAAAACCTCTAAATTTACCAAGGCCGGTCTAGAAAGCCCATGGAGGGGGTGAGCATAAAAACTAGACACACCCCTCCCCATGTGCTCATTTGTACACCCATGTGCCATGTGCACCCATGTGCTTCACATTTACATTTCATTTGGCTAGCATTAGGGTTGCATTATGGTCCTCCTTAGCCTATAAAAGGAGGAGTCTACACCTTGTATTTTCAAGTTTATTGTGAGTAAAGTTATGCTGCCATTTTGTGCCAAACTTTGCTTCTCCCTAGAATCCTAGGCTCTAAACTAAAATTCCTTCATCTTTTCCCTTGAGCTGGCCGAACCACTCAATACCCACACTTATCATGCACCTACAAGATCAACACCACTCTTAGGAGGATCTTGCTCACTCTCATTCATTGCTTCCGCCCCATACTCTACATTGATTCAAGAAGAACTTCATGAAAATGCCATCATTTGGTATCATGAGCTTTGGTTCTTCAAGATGAGTAGCTCCTTGTCTTTTCAATTTTAGTTCTTCTTTATTTCATATTGTCATTTACTTTCCTTACTTGTCTTGCTGTTTTTTTACATTTTAATTTGTTCTTGGTGTGCTTTGTGGAAGATCCAACCGAAGCACTCTTGTTCAATTGATATTGAACAATTTCTTGTGCAATTTGTGATAGGATTCCATACACCTTTGTGTTGCTATTTTCTTTTAGGCTTTTGAGTCTTTATTGCTTTCATTATTTGGTTCATATTATGCTTTGAGTCTTTAATTTTCTGAATCTATACATGTTTTGTCAAGTCATGTTCATCCATATTGTCAACAATTCATAGTAGTCCTTTTATTTGGCTTGATTGTTTCTTGATTTTGGGTCTCTTTAATTGCTTGAATCTGCTGTTCTTTGCTCTTTTGGTGCCTTTTTAATTTTATTTTGAGTTCCATTTGTGTTTAGATCATACACAAATTCTATTTCACAAATTTCCATTGTGTCTAAACTTCGGTATCTTGCTGTTTTTGTTTCCAGTTTTCAGATTCCCCTGTTTTCACCTTCTCTGTTTTGGCTGTTTTAACCCAGAAAAATATTTCCACTCATAGGAAAATTTTGATTCTCTGGAAAATGCAAGTTTAAAGTGTTATAGAAAGGACAAAAAAAGAATTAGGTCAAAAAAAGCAACAGAAAAAAAATGATAAATCTTTTAAAATCAGAGTGCAAATCTGAAGCGCTCCAGCTGGCCTAACCGAACACCAAAACTGCAAAATTTATTAAAAAAAAATGGTGCATTCGTTTTGAGTGATTCCAAAGCCAGATTTTAGATAAGATCCTGAATCTCTTGCATATCAAATTTCAGAGTCAAATTTTAAAAATAAAGCTCAGCATAAATCGGGGAACAAACACGTTTTCTGGCCCACAACATTTTCCAGTGGTGCTGTTTTTTTATTTGGTCATCTAATCTAGTGCTTTTCTTTAGGAATTCTTTTGTGTGCCAACCTTTAATTGAGTACCTTTATTTGTTTGCTTTAATTTCTTGATTCTATTTCTAGTTGTCATCATCTAAATCCTTTTGGTGGTACTGTTTTATTCAATTAAATTTGTTTCTTGCTTTTGTTCTTTGACCTCTAATTTGGGTGCTGGAATTTATTCTTTTTTGGTGCTTATGTGAATGGGAACTTGATTTGGTTAAGGTTTAGCCCTTTGCTAGGTGCTGGAAATTGGAGAATTAAAGACCATCATTCTAAGGAGAAGACAAGGCCAAAGCCGAAACAAGCATTCTTGAAAAACACTACAAACACTTGGAAGATCAACAAGCAAAGACAACAAGGAAGTGCACTAACCAAAAAAAAAAAAAAAGGATCAACAAAGGGAGTTCTCTTATTTCCTTTGCAACTTGGTTTATTGTTAATTACCTTTTAATTACGTTTTAGACGGTGAGTGTGTCTTCAAGGGCTCTAAGTGTCCAAGAAGCCTCACCTAGGGCCGAATAGTATAGCATTCTTGTTTAGTAATTGTTACTTGTTTGAATTTGCTATTCTATTGCTTTAGTAGAAACGCTTTGCATGTTTAATTTTGTTTAAATTTTGTGCTAAACCGACTAGCCTTGTTAATTAGTTAGCATACATTGTTTTCTTGCATTGAAAAAAAAAATTGATTTCTCAACTTAATTGTGTTCTAAGTAGTTTACTAAGAGAAAGCTTTGTGTGAAGACATTGGGGGATAGTTTTTGGCTAAGGCAAAGGCTTGGTATTTAAGTAGTCCTTTGTGACTCACCTCCCTTACCTGGAAAACTACCTTCTTTGACTTTCCTAAGTTTTCTCAAGGTAAAATACTTGTATACACAAAGCTTTAGCCATGTCTTCTTCTTCTCATTCTACAAAGTCTATTGGAAGTGAATTAAAATCTTTAAAAACTCTTTTGAAAGAAGTTTCACAAACTGTGCAATCAATTGCATATAGACAATTGGAGAGTGAGACTAAACTTAATGTTTTGACTAAAGCAAAGGATGAGAAGTCTCACATTCTAAAAAAATTACCTTCTCATGCATATATCTCTAAAGATCATGATTCTTTTGGGGAGGGAAGCATTAGAGTAAATGATTATTATCAAGCACCCCCTAGAAGACATAGAAGAGATAGAAAAGAACAAGAAAACCCAAGAGAGGTTAGGGTAGAACAACCCCATTTCCATGGAAAAGAAAATATAGAAGCTTGCCTAGATTGGGAAATGAGGGTAGAAAAATTGTTTGCTTCCCATAAAGAAAGAAAGGAAAGAAAAATACAAAATAAGAGAGGGGAAGTCGAAAGGGAAGCTAAAGAAAAAGAAGAAAAAGAAAAGCATGAGAAGACCCTTGAAGAACAAAAGGCGTGGGAGAAGAGTGTTCCTTCCCACAAGGTCATTCAACAAGACCAAAGATTTAAAAATACCTTTGAAAATATGTGTCTTGCTGAACAACCTCAAAGCCTTACCTTTTGTAAAGGAACACTTGCAAGCCTAAGTGAAAAAGAAGAGTCTTTAAAAGAAGCTTGCATAGATAAAAATGAAATAGATTATTTCTCATATGTGCTAGGATATCACCAAGTGAATGTCAAGTTTTTTATAAGCATCTACAAAAACAAATTTTTATGTGAAGTAGGGCCTAAAGAAACTTGTCATGTCTTATTGAGACAACCATTGCAAAGTGTACAAATCCTTATAAACAATGGTTGTCACAACGAGACTATCCTTACACATAAGAGAAAGAGTCTTCATGAAGGAGAACTCATGGGACAAATTAGAGTTGATAAAACTCTAGAGCTTTTAAAAGGAAAACTTTTGTCCCCCATGAGAAAAGAAGTTCAAAGACATTACCTTAGGTACAATTCTTGTTTTCAAACTACACCCAAGGCAATCTCTCATGAACTCTATACTCCTTCACCTTTTGCAAATGATCATTGGGAAGATATAAATTTCATATTAAAACTCCCTAGGACAACAAAAGGTTGTGATTCAATCTTCATGGTTATGGATAAACTCTTCTCTAGAGAAGTCATACATCTTCATGGTTTATCTTCAAGCATAGTGTTGAATAGAGTTCCAAATTTCGCAAACCATGATTTGAGGATTTACTTTGGAAAACTTGCAACTAAATTGCACACTTTAAATTCTTATCATCCTCAAACGCATGGTCAAAATATATTTGAAAATCTAGCTCTTTCTACTATGCCTAGAATAATCATGAAGTGCACACACAACTCTAGAGGTGAGCAAACATACCATAAAGTAGTTCACAAAACTACTTATATTTCTACTTTTAAAGTTATGTGTGGGTTCAATCATCTTTCTCCTTTTATGTTGTTACCATCTTCTATAGGATTTATGCCTAAAGAGAAAGTAACCACAAATGAACATTTTAAAATACATAAGATGATTAGAGACCACACACAACCATTAAAAGAGAAACTTTGTCCAAGGTTGCCAAAACCAAAAGAAAAACAAAAATGGCAACCTAGTAAAATTAATTTGCAAACTAACACCTATGCCTTATTTGATTATTTCTATAGGTGGACGTTTGATCCAGGAGGACAAGCTTTGGCGAAGCAAAAGGTTGCTATCCGAGATCAAGTCTGTAGATCTGAGGATAGATCTTCTCAAGAAGGAGGAGATGATGGACACCATCCAGCCACATCCATTCCCCTAGCCATGAAGAAGAAGAAGCAATGGATTTGAGGACAAATCCTTTTCAAGAGGGAGGGGATGATGGAAGAGGCCCAAGCACAAGCCCACATGCAAGCCCACCAAAGGGTAGATTTGGGCCAACCATAGAGTTATGGCCAAGAGGATCCAAGAAGACGTTCTTTTACATGTTCAAATGCCATAAACTCTAGTGTAGAGTAGACTTTAATTTCTTGTCAAAATTAGCATAGGAACTTTATTTGTAATTTTCTTAGAATTAATTTTGGCACCTAAAACACCAACCTAGGTAAACTTAGAGTTTCTAAAAAAACCTCTAAATTTACCAAGGCCGGTCTAGAAAGCCCATGGAGGGGGTGAGCATAAAAACTAGACACACCCCTCCCCATGTGCTCATTTGTGCACCCATGTGCCATGTGCACCCATGTGCTTCACATTTACATTTCATTTGGCTAGCATTAGGGTTGCATTATGGTCCTCCTTAGCCTATAAAAGGAGGAGTCTACACCTTGTATTTTCAAGTTTATTGTGAGTAAATTTATGCTGCCATTTTGTGCCAAACTTTGCTTCTCCCTAGAATCCTAGGCTCTAAACTTCAATTCCTTCATCTTTTCCCTTGAGCTGGCCGAACCACTCAATACCCACACTTATCATGCACCTACAAGATCAACACCACTCTTAGGAGGATCTTGCTCACTCTCATTCATTGCTTCCGCCCCATACTCTACATTGATTCAAGAAGAACTTCATGAAAATGCCATCACTTTCCAAATTCCGGGGTAAATACGGGAGGATGTGGCCATGGATTTTATCACCAACCTTCCCTCTTCAAATGGGCATATTGTTATTGTGGTGGTCATTGATAGGCTTTCCAAATATGCACACTTGTCTAGTTTGAAACCTAAATTGAACAACAAGCAAGTGGTTGGGTTGTTTGTGAAAAACATGGTCAAGTTACATGGTTTTCCAAAATCCATAATTTTTTATAGAGATAAGGAGTTCACGAGTCAATTTTGAAAATATTTGTTTAAGCTGAGTGGTACCACTTTGAAATTAAGCACTGCGTACCACCCACAAACAAATGGTCAATCAGAGGCATTGAACAAATGCATTGAAATGTATCTACAGTGTTTTACATATGACAATACTAAAGAATGGTCTAAATTATTACCATGGGCAGAATTTTGGTACAACTCTTTCTTCCATCACAACACTAACATAACACCATTTAAAGCCGTTTATGGTAAAGAACCTCCACAACTAATTAAATATACCATCAACAATCAGGATCCCACTAATGTGCAAGACCTACTCGTCTAGAGGGAGGCCACACTCAGCAACACAAGAAGAAATAGGCGGATAAAAGACGAAAACTTATGCAACTAGAAGTTAGTGATATGGTATTTGTGAAACTTCAACTCTATAGACAACATTTTGTACTGCTAAGAAAGAATCAAAATCTTAGCCTTCGATATTTCAGACCATTCCCTATAATTGAGAAGATTGAGGAAGTAACTTATAAACTTTTTTCTCCTTCTGCAAAAATTCATCTTGTCTTTTATTGCGCCCATATGAAATTGTGTAAAGGTGATCATGATCAACCATATGTTCCATTACCTATTACAAATTTAGACTTAGGTTTGGTGTTGCAATTGTAAGCCATATTACAAAACAAAACCATTAGAAGGAATCAACAACAAGTACAACAACACTTAATAAAGTGGGAAGGGTTGGAAGACAACCAAATAACATGGGAGGATAACATGACTCTGAGGAAAGCCTTTCTAGAATTCAACCTTGAGGACAAGGTTTCTTTTAAACACAAAGGTAATGTAACAAACATAGTTGTATCAAAGGAAATTACAAAGAATAGTGGAAATAAGGAAAAAGGATATGTGGTAAGCAATGGAAGGACGAGGTGCAATGCTCAGTCCAAAATAACCAATTCCAAGCTTGCGAAGTTTGAGTGGTCCAAACATTAGTATTTAAGGTAATAGTGGAGAGAGAGAAAAAGGGGGAATGATTGTAATTTTCTCTTTCTGTTATTTTGAACACTCTGTAGTATTGGGTCACGTTCTTTCTAAAGAAATTGATATGTATTTCTTTTTTTTTGGTGCGTGTCACCTTCTTCCTTATACATGTCTCTTGGTGCGTGTCATCTTCTTCTTCCACAAGTACCATTGTTACATAGTTGTTGTTGTTAAAGGTTGTGGAGGTCTTCCACTATTATCAAGGGTCGTTGGTGGACTTGGTGTAAAGATGAAGAGGTAAGTTTATGGGTAGATGCACTTCATAGAAAATAGAATGACATTGTAATCTCTAGAATGGATTATGGGATGAGGAGATAATAGATTATGCTTCAAAAGGAAGCACATAACCGATCATGTGCTTCCTCTCTAAATATAACAGATTATCCCCTTACTCCCACAATAGATTAGGCTCAAGCTTTCTTTTTTTTTAGTTTGCTTGCATGCTTTTGAGTTGACTTCATTAAAGTGTTTAAAGTGAATGAAATGATGTGCTTGCAGGGAGTGGTTTACGAAGGTGTTACTACGTGGTTTGTTTTGTTTTCGAGATGGTCAATGTGGTTTTTCCAGTAAGTAGGCTTAAGGTTTGTTTTGTTTTATTTATTTTTCATTTGGAGTTGGCTTGATCACACTATATAACAATCTAAATCAATCAATTATAATAATAAATATTAATAATTATTATAATAATAAAAATATTAAAAGAAAAATACTTACAATAATAATAAAAAATTATTAAAAGAGCGATAATTATAATAAAAAAAATCTAATAATAATAGTAAAAATATTAATAAAAAATTATAAAATAATGATAAAAAATTATAAAATAATAGTAATATAAATAAGGTATAATTATCTTATTTATCTCTACATTTAGGGTCAATATTGAATTTAGTATAGTGGCTTTTAAAAACATGATTTTGGTCCCTTTGTTTTTTAAAAAGTACCCAAATTTGTCATTTTTCTTAAGTCCCCCTAATGGCATCAAGTGTTGCTTATGTGGCAGAGAAAAAATGGATTGGGTGTTGTGTGAGGTGGCAAGTGGAGCGGATTGACAAATTAGTAAAAATGAACATTGGGGTTAGGATTTTTTTGAATTGCAATCACTGAGTGGGTGCAATTGAGGTTAGGGTTTTTTAATTACAATCTGTGTGGCAAGCAGTGAGTTTGGGCGATTCGGGTTATAGTTCAACATTGGTGAAGTGCAATTTTGTGAAGTGCGATTGTGTGGGGTGCGATTTTGTGAAGTGGGATTTGGTGCAGTGTTGGTGTTTAGTGGTTTGAGGTGCAGTGATTGTTGAGCGTGGTGCATTTTTGTGTTTGCTCCTTCCTAAGGTTAGGACTTTTTCATTTACCCTATGTTGGTTAAATGATTATGGGGTCTTTAAATGTTGTTTAATTGGTTGCTTTATTTTATATGTTGTATGTTGTGTATTTGATTACTTTAAGGGAACATTTACAGAGTAGTTTATGATGTAGGGTCCCACCATGTGGAAAAATTTCTATGTGGTCCAACATTTGGTTTTTTACATAGTTAAATGAAGGATTAGTTTGTAATTTGTTTGGTAAGTGTGTCATATGTATATTTTTCAGAGATACCTTTCATAAACTCCATATCATGTCAAAAGGTTTTTTTGACCTTGTGGTCCACCATAGTGAGATATTTTTTGATGGTGATAGAGTGAGATATGTTGGTGGTGATACATCAACATGGTCATGTGACTCTAATAGATGGAGTTACTTTGAAATAGGTTGCATTGTAAAGGAGATGGGCTTTTTATCAGTATAGGAAATGTGGTATTCACGTGGAGGTTGTGAAGTGTTGGAAAATAGATTGCAACTTCTAGTTGATGATGGTGGTGCAATAGATATGCTGAAAGTTGCAAATACGTTTTTGAAGTTCACTTATTTTTAGTGCACTTTGTATTAAAGGTCAAAAGTTATGTTGCTTCTAGGTGATGAGGTTGATTGTGAGGTTGAGGGTGAAAATGATGTTGGTGATGCTGATGGTGTGAAGATGATGTTAATAAGGAAGGTGATGTTAAGGAAGATGATGATTAGGATATCAGTGCTGGTGTGGAAGGTGATGTTCAGGAAGATGATGATGAGGAGGAATTCAGGTGTGGAACCTGATAATGTGGAAGGTGTTGTTGAGGAAGATGATGATGATGAGGAATTCAATGTAGATGTAGAACCTGATGTGCTATTGGTGGTGAGGAAGGTGATGGTGGTCAGGGTATTGGTGCAGTTGTTCATGAAGTGATGGAATGAGATCATGATGGTGGGGATGATGATGGTGGGCACGTGTCAGAAGATTCTTCAAGGTTAAGGGAAGTTGAATTTATTGAAGGTAAAGTTGAAGTTCAAAGTGAGGGTACTAGAGATAAGGGTGATGGTGAGGGTGAGACATTTGTCGAGGTTAATGAGTTGAGGGCTACTGAGAGTAGACCGAGGCCCAAAAGTAAAAGGCAGGAAAGTAATCCCATAGAAGGTTATGAACCAAATTCTTCAAAGGATTTGCAGAATTTTGGTCTTGATGATGATGAAAGTGAAGGTACAATTGTGCATGAGAGAGGGTTGTCAAATACAAAATGGAAATCAGAAGAGTTAGACAACATGGACGATGTTGAAGATGGTGATGAGGATATCAGTACTGGTGGTAAATTTCCATCCTTTCAAATGCCATAGAACATGACAGATTTTTCCTAGGATCTAGGTACCTATTTTATAGACAAGGAAGCATTTAAAGATGTCATCAGAACTTATGTTATCCATTCAGGGAGAAACTTGAAATTAGTAAAAAATGATAATACGAGAGTCTGTGTATGCATACTGTAGGTACTTACCATCAACAAGTTGTTGGTAGTTAAGAAAAATAATTGATGTACATACTTGTGCTAGGCAGTTTAAGGTTGATTTGTTGAGTACTAAATGGTTGAGTGGGAGGTTAGAGTCTTCTTTAAGTCATAATCCAAAAATGAGAAGTAATGATGTAAGTAATAAAGCTGTTAAAAAATGGAACACTAGTATAAGTAAGTCAAAAGATCAACAGGTTATGGCATCGAAGAATGTCCATTGTTCATACTAGGAGTTGTACAAACGAATTTATGACTATGCATATGAGTTGTTGTGCTCAAATCTGGGTTCCACAATCAAAGTCAAAGTTGAAGACATTAATGGGTTCAAAGTGTTTAACAAATTTTATGTTTACTTAAAGGCCTGCAAGGATAAATTTATATCTTCTAGGCCCATAATTGCTTTGGATGGGTGTTTCTTGAAAGGCTTTTATGAGGGTGAACTGTTGACAACAGTTGGGAAAGACCCAAATGATCAGATGCTACCACTAGCATATGCTTTGGTTGATGTTGAATGCAAGGATTCTTGAAGCTAGTTTTTGCATCTTTTAATTGGAGATATTGGGGTGTAGAAGTATGTGCATGCATCACTTTCATGTCTAACCAACAAAAGGTATATTCTTTGTTGTCCATTGTTGATTTTGTTTGTGTATTTTTTCATTTAAGTATTCTATATATGACCTTACACAAGGTTTGTTGTCTGGCATTCAAGATCGGATACATGGAGCTGTCCAACGCTTTTGTGTTCGACACCTGTACTCAAACTTTAGAAGAAAAAAAACTAGCAGGAAAAAAATTAAAAAGTTTAATATGGAGGGCAACCACAACACATATTCCCAAGCATGGGAGAGGGAGATGAGAGCTATAAAGGAAGTCAATGATGAGGCTTTCAAACATTTGATTGCACTACCTCCAAGGCAAGCATTCATGAAGCACATAGTTGTACTCACATTTATTTTCGAAGTATTTAACTAATGTTTGTTTTCCTTTACAAAGTTATGGTCCAGATCAAGGTTTACATTCACTCCAAAATGTGACTCACTTGTCAATAATATTTGTGAAGGGTTTAATAGTGTGCTTGTAGTTGCACGTGCAAAACCTATCATTACCATGCTAAAAGATATTAGGACTTATATAATGCAGAGATGGGCAAAGAACAGATTGAAAGTTGCCTCATTTGAAGGATCAATATGTCCAAAGATATTAAGCAAATTACAAAGAAAGCAAATCAAACTCATATATTGGATACCCAGGTTAGATCACAACATTCATACAATATTTTAAAATTTTATTGTGTTAGTTGTTAGATTTGTTTAACCAATTGGATGATCACAACTTTTCCGTAGATCACTTATTCGAGGTCAGACATATCTCTATCATTGGAGAAAAATTTGTGCTTAACTTGGACATACAGGTGCCGAAAATGGATGTTGACTGAAATACCTTGATGTCATGCACTATGTTCAATGAAATTAGTGAATGTGGATGCAGTTAACTTCATTTCATTTTGGTTCAAGAAGGCAACATATGCAGATGTGTACAACTCAATTATTTATCCAATGAACGGTGAACTATGGGAGAAAACTTAAATGCCAGATGTTGTGCCACCTCCCACAAAGAAGATGTCTAGAAGACCAAAAAAGAAGAGAAGGTTGGAAGCATGGGAGATAATGAAGAACAAGACTTAATTAGGCCAAACTGGATAAAAGAAAATATGTGGGATTTGTCATAAACTTGGCCAAAACAGAAAGTCCTGCACTGAAAAACTATCTCAGCAAGCTCCAAGTGAGGCAGATCCACCTAACCCAGGGCCATCTCAGGCACATCCATCTGAGACTAGGGATAGCAAAGCGGGCTAGCCCGCCCCGAATAGGCTCGCCTCGCACTTGGCCCGCGCCGCAAAGTGAATGCGGGCTAGATTTTCTGTTCCGTCCCGCATAAGGGCTGGCCCGCGGGTTTGCGGGCCAACTCGCATTGAATTTTTATTTTTTTAGAAATTGAATGATTTTTTTTTTTACTTTTTCTCTTGAAAAAATGTCTAAAAAAACAAAGGGTTTAGGATTAATACAACAACAAACATTAATTGAATGTTACATAATCCAAGTTTCAACCTTCCAATATTCTGGACTTACCCACTACCTAACATATCCATTATTATTTATTCCAAATTACATGAAAAATATCATATCCAACATCCTGTATTTTCATCCCCAAAATTAGACCAAAAAGGAGTCTCAAGGAAATTATAACTCCAATGACCCTTGTAATTTTCTACCCCAAAATGAAAAAGGAAGAAAAACAGAACATTTACTCCACTGCTGCCAAAGTCAATTTGTTTTTTGGTTTGCGGGCTTGCACACCAGCCCGCCCCGTTGTTAGCCCGCAGGTTATGCAGGGCGGGCTAATGCGGGTTAGCAGGTTGAAAAGGTGAGCCCGCCCCACGTTTTTTATCAGCGGGCTTCGTGCCGGCCCACGTGGCCCACCCGACTTTGCCATCCCTATCTGAGACAGCTCTAACCCAACCCCCTCCACCATTTCTCCCTACTCAATCAACAAATTCACAACCACGCCAGCTATCTTAGCCAGCTCGAAGGACAACAAGATCAAGCGAAAAATTTAGCGGACCCAACACGAGTCTTAAGTTACGGTCCAAGAGAGGGCATTTTTGGAAGCCACTGATTTCAGTTTATAACTGTGTATTTTGAAAAACAGTTATTCTAGGCTCCTGTTAATGTATTTTGGAATGATATTTAGGTTCATGTAGACATGTATTTGATAATTTCACAGCACATTGATGTTATCAGGTTGTATGATAATTAAGTTTGGTTCATTCCATATGGCTTTGCTTATTTCATTTCCTTCATGGGTTCATTTTATATTATACAACACATTGCTATCATTAAAATTCATTCTTGACATGATACTGAAATCAAATTCAAATATTTGGTTAATTAAAATTCATTTTGCATTACTTAATACTGAAATACAAATTCAAATTTCAGGATAATTTCAATACATTGAACTAATACATATTACATTAACCCATTCAATCATAATCTCAAAAGAAATACATACGTCATGGGAATTTTAAGAAAATAGACAACATAACAATGTTTATTACAACAACAGACAATCCTACTAACAACATCTTAATTCACTTTCTTGAAACCTTCAAATGTTTTTCCAAACTACAAATCTTATTTCTTTGTCTAGCAATAAATCCATCTTTGTCATCCTTAGTGATGGCAAATTTCATGAAGGTCTTCTTGAATCATGTAAGAAAATGGTGCGGAAGCTATGGAGGTGTGTGTGCAAGATCCTCCTAAGAGTGATGTTGATCTTGAAGGTGCATGATAGGTATGAACATAGGGAGGTTCGGCCAGCCCAAGGAAAGGTGAAGGATGTGAAGTTTAGAGCCTAGAGTTCTAGGGAGAAGCAAAGCTTGGCACAAAATGGCAGCATAACTTTACTCACAATAAACTTGGAAATACAAGGTGTAGGCCTTCCTATTTATAAGCTAAATGGCCGTGTAAACTAAGCTAATAGCTAATGAAATGAAAGCCAAATGAAATGCAAATCACCAAGCACATGTGCCATGTGCTCATGACCGGCCAAAACAAAAGATATTCTAGAATGTTCACTCAATTATGCTTTCTACACTACTCTAATTACTAAGCACCCCTAATGGGCCTCCATGTAACATGTACAAGGCTTTCTCTCTTCTATCTGTGGCTTCATTCAATTGGGCGTGAATGTGCTTAGCCATTGATCTTGTAATTGGGCCTAGACGGTCTAGGCCTCCCCCTAGACGCTCCATGTGTAGCCTCCCCTCTTCACGTCCTAGACGCTCCTTCCTTGAGTCTAGACGCTCATCATGGTCTAGCTTTGGGTCTTGGCTTTCATGGTGGGATGTGCTTGGCCCTCCTCCATCATCCCCTCCCCCTTGGAAAGGATTTGTCCTCAAATCCAGCTCGTCATCGTTATTGGTACCTACAAATGGAGGAAGATCAATTACATTAAAAGTGTCATGAACTCCATATTCAAGAGGTAGGTCCAATTTATATGCATTGTTATTGACTCGCTTGAGGACTTGAAAGGGTCCATCACCTCGGGGACTTAGTTTGGACTTCCTTTGAGTTGGAAATCTATCTTTGCGAAGGTGAAGCCAAACTAAGTCTCCTTCCTCAAAAATTATTTCTTTCTTCCCTTTATTGTTGTATTTTGTGTACTTCTCATTTTGTTGTTGTATTTGGAGTTTAATCTTCTCATGCATTTTCTTTACAAAGTCGGCTTTGATTACTCCTTCCTTATGCACAAAATCTTGTGGATTAGGAAGAGGTATCAAATCCATGGGTGTGAGAGGATTAAAACCATATACTACTTCAAAAGGAGAAGCATTAGTAGTCTTGTGAACTACTCTATTGTAAGCAAATTCAATGTGGGGAAGATACTCATCCCAAGATTTATGGTTGACCTTCATGATAGCCCTAAGCATAGTCCCAAGAGATCTATTGACTACTTCGGTTTGACCATCCGTTTGAGGATGACAAGAAGTTGAAAATTGTAGTCTTGTTCCAAGTTTGCCCCAAAGAGTTTTCCAAAAGTGGCTGATAAACTTGGGATCTCTATCGGATACTATACTTCTAGGGAGACCATGAAGTCTCACCACTTCTCTAAAGAAGAGTCTAGAAATATTTTGAGCATCATCTACCTTGTGGCATGGAATAAAATGGGACATTTTGCTAAAACGGTCCACTACCACAAAGATAGAGTCATGGCCTCTTGCAGTCCTAGGAAGTCCTAAAATGAAATCCATGTTAATGTCTTCCCAAGGAGCATTTGCAATCGGCAAAGGGGTGTAGAGTCCATGAGGCATTGTTCTAGACTTTGCTTTTAAACATGAGATGCTTCTAGAACAATGTCTTTGGACATCTTTCCTCATGTGTGGCCAACAAAATTTTGCTTTTAAAAGGTCTAGAGTAATATCAACTCCAAAATGGCCCATGAGTCCCCCCTCATGTGATTCTTTGACAAGGAGTTTCCTATGTGTTCCTTGGGGAATGCAAAGTTTTCCCTCTTTAAAAAGATATCCCTCGGACACATAGTAACCTCATTGCGCTCTATGTAGACATTGGGCATAGATGGATGAGAGTTCTTGATCTTCTTGGTAAAGCTCTCTTATGTGGTCAAATCCAAGAATTTGGGCACCCAATTTTGAAAAGAGTGTATGCCGTCTTGAAAGAGCATCGACCACTATATTGGTGCTTCCTTTCTTGTATTTGATTACATAAGGAAATTGTTCAAGAAATTCCATCCATTTAGCTTGTCTCTTGTTGAGCTTGTGTTGGCCCTTCAAATATTTTAAAGACTCGTGATCACTATGGATGACAAATTCTTTGGACACAAGGTAGTGTTCCCAAGTCTTTAGGGCTCGCACAAGAGCATAGAGCTCTTTGTCATAGGTGGGGTAGTTGAGGGTGGCACCATGGAGTTTTTCACTAAAATAAGCAATGGGGTGTCCACCTTGCAACAATACCGCACCTATGCCTACCCCCGATGCATCACACTCTATCTCAAAAGTTTTGGAAAAATTTGGGAGAGATAGAATTGGTGCATTGGTGAGTTGAGCTTTTAGCCTTTGGAAGGCTTGCTCATGCTTTTCATTCCAACAAAATGCAACATCTTTTTTAACAAGTTCATTCAAAGGAGAAGCTAGGCTAGAAAAATTAGGCACAAACCTTCTATAGAAGCTAGCTAACCCATGAAAACTTCTTACATCACTTACATTTTGTGGAGTGGGCCACTCGCGGATGGCTTTGATTTTCTCGGGATCTACATGCACCCCCTTTTTGTTTACTATGAAGCCTAAGAAAACTACACTATCTACACAAAAGGTACACTTATCCCTATTTGCAAAAAGACTATTTTTCCTAAGCACTAGAAGAACTTCCCTAAGGTGACTTAGATGGTCTTCTAGGGATTTACTATACACTAAGATATCATCAAAATAAACTACTACATATTTACCTATACAATCTCTCAAGGTGTGATTCATAAGCCTCATGAATGTACTTGGGGCATTAGTAAGCCCAAAGGGCATCACCAACCACTCATATAATCCAAATTTCGTCTTAAAAGCGGTTTTCCACTCATCACCCTCCTTGATTCGAATTTGGTGATATCCACTTTTAAGGTCAATTTTGGAGAATAGAGTTGACCCATGTAATTCATCAAGCATATCGTCAAGCCTTGGGATTGGATGCCTATACTTGATGGTGATGTTGTTGATTGCTCGACAATCACAACACATGCGCCATTTTCCATCCTTTTTGGGCACCAACAAGACAGGTACAGCACAAGGGCTTAGGCTCTTTTGAACCCAACCCTTCTCCAACAAGTCTTGAACTTGTGATTCTATCTCCTTTGTCTCCTCGGGGTTGGTTCTATAAGCAGGCCTATTTGGTAGGCTTGCCCCCGGAATGAAGTCAATTTGATGTTCTATACCTCTAAGGGGAAGAAGCCCAATGGGACCCTCATTAGAGAATAGATCTTCAAATTCACTTAAAAGGTTTTCTATTTGAGGAGGTAAATTCATAAGTTCATTACTTGTGGCAGTGCATGTAAGTGCTCCTTTACAAAAGATAAGGCTTGGTTGTTCAACAAGAAGCAAATTTTCAAAAACATTTTCAAGAGGCTTTTCTTGTTGACCAACCTTGTGGGAAGGAACACTCTTCTCCCACGCCTTCCTATCCCTAAGGATTTTCTCTTTTTCTAGCGCTTTTTTTTTTGTTTTCCTCATCCCTCTTTTGCTTCATTTGTATTTGGTCTTTTACCACTTGAGAATGTGGTAAAGGACTAAGTACAAACTTTTTATACTTGTGGGTGAAGGAAATCTCGTTAGTGAGACCATCATGCAAGGTTTTCTTATCAAATTGCCATGGTCTCCCTAATAAGATATGACAAGCTTCCATAGGTACTACATCACATAAAACCTTATCTTTGTAGTTCCCTATGGAAAACTTGATTTCCACTTGCTTGTCTACATGTAGTTCCCCATTTTCATTAAGCCATTGAAGTTTATAAGGTTTTGGGTGAGGAACTACTTGTAGCTTAAGCTTCTCCACCATTCTAGCACTACAACAATTGCAACTAGATCCACTATCCACAATGAGAGAGCATATGTTTTCTAAAACATTGCATGTTGTATGAAATATGTTCTCTCTTTGTGTTTCAATGGATGTGCTAGGGTGATTGTTGAGGGTTCTCCTAATCATAAGCAATTCTCCCTCTAGTGGAGCTACCCTCTCATCCTCTCCCCCCTCCTCTCTCTCACTAGGCTCATCCTCGCCACTAGTGTATTCATCTACACCCTTAAGAAACAAAGTCCTTTGGTTTGGACATTGTGCTTGCACATGCCCTCTACCATAGCACTTGAAACACTTGACATCTCTAGCTCGGATGGGTGGGGTGGAGGTTTCTTTGGTAAAAGGTTTGGTAGGTTCTTTTGGTTTTTCTTTTGATGTACTACCCTCCCTTCTAAACTCTTTCTTGGGATAAAAGTTAGAGTAAGGGCTCACCTTTAAACTTGATGTTTTGCGTAAGATTTGTTGTTCAACTTTAATGCAAAGTTGAACCAAGTCATTCAAGTCTTGGTAAGGTAAGAGCTCCACTCTATCTCTTATCTCAAGTGATAGGCCACTAAGGAACCTAGCTATTGTGGTATCCTCCTCTTCTCTAATGGATGCTCTCACCATGTAGAGCTCCATTTTTTGTCTATACTCTTCCACACTCATGTTTTTTTGTTGGAGTCTTTGGAGCTTGTCCATCAACTCCCTATGGTAGTAGGAAGGTATGTGTCGGCGTCTTAGGGCTCCCCTAAGGTCATTCCAATATGTAATGGGAGGTTCCCTATGAAGACGCCTTTCTCTTTCGAGAGAGGTCCACCAATACATGGCGTTCCCTTGGAAGCTAAGGGCGGCTAAGGGTACTTTACATTCCTCACTTACCCTATGGCAAACAAAGAGTTGTTCTACCTTCATTTCCCAATCTAGATAGATTTCTACATTTTCCTTACCATGAAAATGAGGTAGGTCTACTCTAGTTTCCCTTGGCACCTCTTGCTCCCTTTGCCTATTCCTTCTAGGGGGTGGTTGGTAGTAGTCATTAATTCTAAGGCTTCCCTCCCCTAGAGACTCATTACTCCTAGATGCATGAGTATGAGTTTTCTTTGATTTTTGTGATTTTTGGGATTTCTCCTCTTGGGCTTTAGCCAATTCATTGATTTTATTCTCATTCTCCAATTGTCTAAAGGAAATCATTTGTACAACTTGTGAAACTTCTTTTAAAAGAGATTTTATAGATTTGACTTCACTTTCAATAGACTTTGGAGAGTGAGGAGGAGAAGACATGGCTAAAGTTTTTGTGTATATAAGTGTTTTACCTTAAGGAAATTTAGGAAAGTCAAAGAAGGTAGTTTTCCAGGTAAGGGAGGTGAGTCACAAAGGACTACTTAAGTACCAAGCCTTTGCCTTAGCCAAAAACTATCCCTCAATGTCTTCACACAAAACTTCCTCTTAGTAAACTACTTAGAACACAATTAAGTTGAGAAATCAAAACTTTTTTTTTTCAATGCAAGAAAACAATGTATGCTAATCAATCAACAAAGCTAGACGGTTTATCACAAACTTAACAAAATAAGCATGCAAAGCGTCACTAACTAAGCAAAAGAAAAGGCAATTACAAACAATTAACAATTGCTAATTAAGAATTCTATACTAGTCGGCCCTAGGTGAGGCTTCTTGGACACTTTGAGCCCTTGAAGACACACTCACCGTCTAAATCGTAATTAAGAGGTAATTAACACAAAATTAAGTTGCAAGGAAATTAAGAAAACTCCCTTTGTTGATCCTCTTTTTGCTAAATGCACTTCCTTGTTGTCTTTGCTTGTTGGCCCTCCAAGTGTTTGTAGTGTTTTTCAAGAAAGCTTGTTTGGGCCTCAGCTTTGTTTCCCCTTAGAATGAAGGTTTTAATTCTCCAAGTCCAGAACCTATCAAAAGACTAGACCTTACCCAAGTCAAGTTTCCATTCAATTAAGCACCAAAGGAGAAATAAATTTCAGCACCAAATTAAAGGTCAAAGAACAAAAGCAAGAAACAATTTAATTGAATAAAACAGTACCACCAAAAGGAGTTAGATTATGACAACTAGAAAGAGGTCCAAGAAATATTAAGCAAGCAAATAAAAGGTACCAAAATAAAGGTAGGCACACAAAAGAATCCTAAGAATGGCACTAGAATTAGATGACCAAATAAAAAAAAACAGCACCACTGGAAAATGTTGTGGGCTAGAAACGTGTTTTTTCCCAATTTATGCTGAGCTGTGTTTTTAAGATATGATTCTGAAATTTGATATGCAAGATATTCAAGATCTTAGCAAAAATCTGGCTTTGGAATCACTCAAAACGCATGCACCAATTTGTTTTAATAAATTTTTCAATTTTGGTGTTCAGTTACGCCAGCTGTAGCGCCTCAGATTTGCACACTGATTTTAAAAGATTTATCATTTTTTTTCTGTTGATTCTTTTGGACTAATTCTTTTTTTGTCCTTTCTATAACACTTCAAACTTGCATATTACAGAGAATCAAAATTTTCCTATGAGTAAAAATATTTTTCTGGAACAAAACAGCCAGCACAGAAAATTTGAAACAGGGGATTCTGGAAACTGGAAACAAAAACAGCAAGATACCAAAATTTAAACACAATGGAATTGAGAAAAGGAATTTGTGTAAGATCTAAACACAAATAGGAACTCAAACTAAAATTAAAAAGGCACTAAAAGATCAAAGAACAGCAGATTCAAAGCAATTAAAGATACCCAAAATCAAGAAACAATTAAGCCAAATAAAGGACTACTAAGAATTGTTGACATTGTGGATGAACATGACTTGGCAAACCATATATGGATTCAGAAATTAAAGACTCAAAAGCATAATAAGAACCAAATTAAAAGTGCAATAAAGACTCAAAAGCCTAAAAGAAAACAACAACTCAAAGGTGTATGGAATCCTATCACAATTTGCACAAGAAATTGTTCAAGATCAATTGAACAAAAGTGCTTCGGTTGAATCTTCCAAATAGCACACCAAAACAAATTAAAATGCAAAAAAACAGCAAGACAATTATGGAAATAAGATGAACAACATGAAATAAAGAAGAACTAGAAATGAAAAGACCAAAAGCAACTCATCTTGAAGAACCCAAGCTCATGATACCAAATGATGGCAAATTTCATGAAGGTCTTCTTGAATCATGTAAGAAAATGGTGCGGAAGCTATGGAGGTGTGTGTGCAAGATCCTCCTAAGAGTGATGTTGATCTTGAAGGTGCATGATAGGTATGAACATAGGGAGGTTCGGCCAGCCCAAGGAAAGGTGAAGGATGTGAAGTTTAGAGCCTAGAGTTCTAGGGAGAAGCAAAGCTTGGCACAAAATGGCAGCATAACTTTACTCACAATAAACTTGAAAATACAAGGTGTAGGCCTTCCTATTTATAAGCTAAATGGCCGTGTAAACTAAGCTAATAGCTAATGAAATGAAAGCCAAATGAAATGCAAATCACCAAGCACATGTGCCATGTGCTCATGACCGGCCAAAACAAAAGATATTCTAGAATGTTCACTCAATTATGCTTTCTACACTACTCTAATTACTAAGCACCCCTAATGGGCCTCCATGTAACATGTACAAGGCTTTCTCTCTTCTATCTGTGGCTTCATTCAATTGGGCGTGAATGTGCTTAGCCATTGATCTTGTAATTGGGCCTAGACGGTCTAGGCCTCCCCCTAGACGCTCCATGTGTAGCCTCCCCTCTTCACGTCCTAGACGCTCCTTCCTTGAGTCTAGACGCTCATCATGGTCTAGCTTTGGGTCTTGGCTTTCATGGTGGGATGTGCTTGGCCCTCCTCCATCACTTAGTGTCTTCAATGCACCATCTAAATCTTACCTTATACTTTGGACACCCCGAAAATTGCCTCCCACCATTTTTGACAATTGTTGTTGTTCTCAAAATCATAAATTCCCCACAATCGCAACTAGGAGCAACTACTGTGGTCCTGCTCCCACCACCAAAGCTACAATTAGACTAGTTTTGCTCACCCATCCGATTACAGGTGCATGATGATGCAAATGTAGACCTATAGCCATACATTCTCACTCAAGGAAACATCAAACAAGAACGAATATGAGAATGAATCACAAAAGCCAACTCCTTCCTTCCAGCAACAAATCCACAAAACCGAACTCCACCACTGTTAGAATATATGGCTTTAAACAAGAGGGGGGGGGTGAATTGTTTATGAAAGATTTTCGCAAACTTTGAAGGTATAATGAAATTCAAAGTAGAATCACAGATATAGAAATCCAGAAAGCAATCAATTAAAATTGTTTAAGTTGATTTACAGAAAATCAACCGGTTGTTTTTGCGATTCAACCGGTTGTTTATATCAGCTGAATTGAAAACAACTTAAAAGCAGAATTTAGATGAGTTTAGGGTAAGATAAAAGCACACAAGCAATTTATACTGGTTCACTCTTATCCCTAGAGCTACATCCAGTCCCCAGAAACCACTGAGTATCTACTATGCAATCAAAATCCAGATTACAAACACACCACCAAAGAAGTGACCTTGAACACCTCAAGACACACACTTCCTTAGGCACACAAACACCACATAAATCAGAACAACCTCTGGTTCTGCACTTACACACCAGTATTTAGAAATACAATAGATTCAGAAAGGATTACACCTGATGAAGATCAAATGAAAAGATTACAACAATCCTATTCCACTTCTTTGAGAAAACCCAAAAAGCTTGAATGCAAATCTTGAAAATTCAAATTTGTTTTCTCACTTTCACAAATGTCTCAAAACTGTTATCAAACTTTAAGAGAATATAACAACCTCTTTAAATACTCCAAAAGCTGTTAAAAACATTTAAAGCAGGAGCCTATTCAGTTAGAAAACATTTAAAGCTGATTTGCAAACATAACAAAAATTCTGTTATGGATTTTCAAGAAACAATCAGTTGAATTCTTGAAACAACCGATTGAATTGGTTTGACAGCAAAGTCAACCAAGTCAAACAGTTTCAAACCCTTTTCAAAAACCTTTAAGTGATAAACAACTAATTGAAACGACAAAACAACAAGTTGTTTTTCCACTTCTTCATGAAACAATCTTTTTCAAAAAGGTTTTGATTCCAAACTGTTTTGGATTCAAACAAAGAGTGGATTACACATCATTCTACCCAAAACCCACCCACACAAGCAACAACTCCAGCCTTCCATCAAACACCATGGATTTGGAGACATCAAAGCTTCAAGATCATCCTTGATCAACAACCACAACCTCCAACACACCCCTTAGAATTGAACCACCTCCACAAACGACCCTCGTATCTGCTGATAGACCACCTTCCAAAAACGTTAACGAATGAGAGAAACCCTAACCCCCAAACTTTACTAATATCTGAAACCTCTCCACTTGCCACCTCACACAACACCCAATCTCACTTGTCTTTGAAATAATAGTCACATCAACAATTATCTCTGCCACATAAACAACACTTGACGTCGTTGCGAGGGACTTAACAGAAAGGACCAATTTGAATACTTTTTAAAAAATAAAGGGACGAAATTGAATTTTTTTAAAAACCACTAAACTAAATTGAATATTGACCAATGTAGGGACTAATTAGACCATTATACCTATAAATAAAATTAAAAAACATTTTTTTATAAAATAATAAAAAGAATTAATTATAATAAAAAAATAATGATGATAAAAACAATAACAATAAATTTATAAAATAATAATAAATAAAGTAAATTTATAAATTAATAATAAAATTATAGTTTGATATTTAGTTAATATTAACTTTTAATAATAAGAATAATTTATTCATTTTCTAAATATATCATTTTATAATTTTTTAAATATATTATATCAATCAAATTATATATAAACTTTAACAATTTTTTATTTATCTTAACTTTTCACTTTTTCTTAATCCAATCAAGCTCATTTTCTTATTTATTTTTTTTCGTCCTTCTAATTTTTTTTTTTAAAGATTGATAAATAAAGACCAGACTATGGGGCTAGTGTTTAGGGATTCATTAATTATTGGTTTTATGATTTCTGCATGTCAAGTCGTAATTAAAGGAGAACAATTCTGACTATTACATAAATATTTGTCAAAACAAAAGGATTCTTCAACTCATAATTTCCTTTATCATATGAAAATTTCACTTTACTCTTCTACTTTATATGAAAAAAGATATTTTAGAAATTTATAATTTGAAAATAATCTTTTTACATGAAAATATTTTTAAATTATACAACTAATTTTCGCAGAGATTGTACAATCCAAAAAAAATTTATCCTTTCAAGAGTCATTTACTTTTAGATTATACAATCTATAATTTTTTATTTTTATTTTCAAATTGTGTAACCCAAACATTATTTTTACACAATTTTTTTTTTAAATTATATAATTTGAAACTCATATTTTAACGTGTAATCCAAAAGATTCTTCTAAATTATATAATTTAGAATTTAAAAGTATCTTTCAATTGTATAATCCAAAATACTCTCTTTCTTGAGTATATTCTTAGCACAACATATATAAAGAGAATGGTTAGTGGCAAGGGCGGTGACGGGGCAGCAACTACGGCGGCACGGGATGGTGGAGGCAAGAAAGAAGTTTGATCTTTTAGCCACCTCTAGGGGTGCACATGACAACTATGGAGTGCAAAGAGAAAAGGCTCATATATAGTGGACCAACATATTTAGCCCACTAAGAAATATGAGTTTGATTTGGGGTCTGAATCAAAGGTCTTTCTTCTTGCACCTCTACATTTTTCTTGATACACCCCTACATTCTTCAAAAAATAAAATTACCTTTAGAAGTTTCCAGAATAGTGGTTCTTTCAGAATAAAAAATCTGGAAGATAAAAAATCATTCTGGAACATTTTTTATTTATTTCCAGATTGATAAATCCAGAATTCATAAAACATATTTAAAAAAAGATGTTCTAGAAATATTTCGGAAACCATAATCTGGAAGTTATTTTTTAAAGGGGGCAAAACAGTCTTCTCTGAAAATGATGGGGTGCAGGAATAAATTTGTAGAGGTGCTGGAAGAAGTTGCCCTGAATCAACTATGCTGCCAAAAGTGGTAGTGAAAACTGGAGGCAAAACATTCAAACAGGTAGCAAAATTATAGACAATTTTTCAGTGCTCTTTCATTCTTTTCTATAACCAATTTTGTGAGCCAAAAGGTGCTTAACTCACCTGCTTGTATCTGCCACAACTTAATACTTGTTAAAGATTATGTCTCCATTATTCAGTTGCTGGATAAAGTAGGAAATCAGAGGATCCTAGAATCTAGTTCACCTTTTTTTTTATCAGCAATGATCTAGTTCTCCTTCTTAAAAGTACAATCACTGCTCTATCAATTAGAAATTCCTTTAATTGGTCAATAGTTCAATTCAATTACTATAGAGTGAGAACTCAGGATCCTGGAATCTGGTTTACCATCTGAAAGCTTTTATCCCGGTAAGATGCAATTGTGAAGTACATACCATGCTACCAATAGCTATAAATATGGTTAATCTCAACACCCTTTCTAAGACTCAATATTTCATCAATAGAAGACTTATAACATGGTTTTGCATTTGAATAGTTAATCAACCTATCACATATTATGTAGTATAATGAGAATGGTTGATTGACTTAGATCATAAGGTTTAGATTCCACAGGTGGACCTTAACATACAAGTATGAGAACAAATCCATGTTGAAAATTCTGTCTGCAATCAAGATATTTCTATGTTATCTATAGAATTGTAGTTCTACTTGAGTTATAGAATGACCATCTGGATACTGTTTTCCTTCTGGCTCATAGGAGGGAATGAATCATACTGATTCTAAATGGAAAAGGAAATAAAGAATGGGGAAGTTAATGGAAAGTGAAGTTATTTAGATTTAGAGAAAAAGTAAGTGAAAATGAATAAAAAGTTTGTACTAAGTTAGAAACTCCACTTCAGAATATTGTGTGCTTGTTGAATTGAAGGTAATTTAATATCGTGAAAAACTCAGAAACAAAATCTTAGATGAAGTGCAGAATCAGAATACACACATTAATCACTAGTGAACTCATAAGGCTAAATCAATTCCTCAAACACCTTATACACACAACATTACACACCGACTCTTCCTTATATGTAACAATTGGGCAACATTATACTAACCAACATTCCTTCTTAACAGCAAATCCAAATTTAACAGATCTATCTATTAAAAACAGTAACATAAACACTCACTTTCATCCTAATAAAGACATATCTCATCTCCTCAATGACTGTGTTTCATTTCACTGTCTAACCAGAAAACTATTTGATCATGTACAACATAATTCACAACTATTTGAGTTTAGTCCTTGTCCTAAGTTAAAGATTTTCCTTGTCTAAATAGAAAAAAAATAATAATATAAAAGTGAATTAAACTTCTCCATGATGCAAAAGCTAAAATCAACATCAACTCTTAGAGAAGCTAAATGAAGAGAGTTCCTACAGATTAGCACATGCATAAACTATTTCAAGCTTGTGAAAATAGATATTTTTTTTATAATTCCCTTCTCGTAGAAGTTCTTGCTAAAGAGATTATCCAAACAACATCTTAACAAAGTTGGATGACAAACTTAAACAATGTTTTACTACTTAAATGACTAGTCAACATAATTTGTAATATTTAAGCACAAAACTGGTAGTACCTGAACGCCCGTTCCCCGTACTTCCAAGCCTCACGCCAGAAAACCGAGGGCAACTCAACAACGAACGAATTGGGTGGAAAAAAACTTGGGTAAAAACCAAGATGGGATTTGCGCTGTGAGTTTCAAAGAATGCTCCTTAGGGGTACAATGAGCAACAAAAGTGGAATCAGAGATAGAGGGTATGGGTGGGTCAACAATGTAGGCCTCGGTCCGGTCCCTGAGGAACCAAGTGGAAAAGCTGGTGGCTTTCCAGGCGGAGAGGGCGAGGGAATCGAAGAGGAGAACTGGGAAACGGCGGATTGGGAAATGGGGTGGGGAGAGGGGAAAAAAAGGAAGAGGGAGTGGTAAAGTGGTGGTTGAGGTGGTGATTGATGTGGTGGTTGTGGGTGGATGGTAGGAGTTGAGCTGGTTGACCACGGGCGAAATGGTTGAAGGGCTCTTTCTTTTTTACGTCCTATAAATTCTTCCTCCGCCTCATTTGAGAAAATTTTAGATTCAGTAATTCAGAAAATTTCAGATTGAGTGATTCAGAAAGTTTGAATCTGAAAGTTTAAATTATGGGTGTTAGGTTTTAAATTGTACAACTGAAGAAGCAGGAGTTGCACTGATGCAGAGGATGAGTAGGAGAGAATGGTGGTGGTGTCCAACACCAATTGCGATGATTCCATCTTCGAAGAGAGATCTTTGGATGATGCCATCGCTTAGATGGCCAACGTGGACAACTCCGTGCTTACCCTAGGCATTTAACGTTGTTCTTGGATTGACTTAGGACGTGGATTTGGATTTTGATCTCCTCGCTGTCGGCGACAACCTTGTAAGACACCGTCTGCTACGATGAAACTTAAGCATGGAATTAGATCGATAGGTAGAGCGGCAAATCATGTTATTAGCCATAATCTGCAGATTATTCATCTTGGGAAACTGGGAAGAGTTGAAGACGCCTTCAGAATCTTCTCTAACATGACCCACAAAAATCTTGTAACATACAATTCCATGATATCCATGTTAGCCAAAAATGCTAGAATCAGTCATGCTAGACAATTGTTTGATAAAATGTCCCCCAAAAACCTTGTTTCTTGGAACTCCATGATTGCTGGATATCTTCACAACACCATGGTTGAAGAAGCCAGTGAGTTGTTTGATGCAATGCCTGAAAGAGACAGTTTTTCATGGGCTTTGATGATAACTTGCTATACACGTAGCGGGAAGCTTGATAAGGCTAGAGAATTGCTTGAGTTGGTTCCTGATAAGCTGGACACTGCATGTTGGAATGCAATGATAGCTGGTTATGCAAAGAAGGGCAAGTTCAATGATGCTGAGAAAGTGTTTGACCAGATGCCGGCAAAGGATTTGGTTTCTTACAACTCAATGTTGGCTGGGTATACACAAAATGGGAAAATGCTTTTAGCATTGCGATTTTTTGAGAAAATG
This sequence comes from Phaseolus vulgaris, assembly GCF_051622355.1. Taxonomy (NCBI): domain Eukaryota; kingdom Viridiplantae; phylum Streptophyta; class Magnoliopsida; order Fabales; family Fabaceae; genus Phaseolus; species Phaseolus vulgaris. Next base: position 31,810,212 of record NC_143507.1, read on the forward strand.
GCGAAGAGGAATGTGGTCTCGTGGAATTTGATGGTGGCTGGATATGTTAACAGTGGTGACCTTAGTTCTGCGAGGCAATTGTTTGAAAATATTCCAAATCCTAATGTTGTCTCCTGGGTTACAATGCTGTGTGGCTTTGCACGATACGGAAAGATTATAGAGGCTAGAAGACTTTTTGACAGGATTCCCAGAAAGAATGTGGTTTCCTGGAATGCAATGATTGCAACCTATGTCCAGGAGTTACAAATAGATGAAGCTGATAAGCTGTTCAAGAAAATGCCACATAAAGATAGTGTCTCATGGACTACAATAATTAATGGGTACATTCGAGTTGGTAAGCTTGATGAAGCACGTGAAGTTTACAATCAGATGCCTTGCAAAGACATTGCAGCAAAAACGGCTTTGATGTATGGATTAATACGAAATGGAAATATAGATGAGGCTAATAAAATGTTTAGTCAAATTCATGCACCTGATGTTATTTGTTGGAACATGATGATTGCAGGCTATTCCCAGAGTGGAAGAATGGATGAAGCTCTCAATTTATTTAGACAAATGCCGGTAAAGAATGTTGTTTCATGGAATACTATGATTTCTGGATATGCTCAGGCAGGACATATGGATAGAGCAACAAAGATCTTTCAGGCCATGAGGGAAAAGAATTTAGTTTCCTGGAATTCTCTTATTGCTGGTTTCCTACAAAATAATCTTTACTCGGATTCTCTTAAGAGTTTGGTTATGATGGGCCAGTTGGGAAATAAACCCGATCAATCAACTTTAGCATGTGGCTTAAGTGCATGTGCTAACCTTGCTGCTTTGCAAGTAGGCAAGCAACTTCACGAATACATTCTGAAGAGCGGTTATATGAATGATTTATTTGTCAACAATGCCCTGATCACTATGTATGCTAAAAGTGGAAGGGTACAAAATGCTGAACAAGTGTTCAGAGACATTGAATGTGTTGATCTTATTTCCTGGAATTCCTTAATTTCGGGTTATGCTTTGAATGGATACGCAAATAAGGCATTCGAAGCCTTTGGTCGGATGTTATCAGATAGAGTGGTTCCAGACGAGGTTACTTTTATTGGGATGTTGTCAGCGTGTAGTCATGTTGGTTTAGCGACTGAGGGTTTGGATATTTTTAAACGTATGATTGAAGATTTTGCCATTGAACCATTGGCTGAACACTACAGCTGCCTTGTTGACTTGTTTGGCCGGGTGGGTAGGCTAGAGGAAGCCTTCAATATTGTGAGGGAGATGAAGGTGCAAGCAAATGCTGGATTATGGGGTTCATTACTTGGGGCTTGTCGTGTACACAAAAACCTTGAACTTGGCATATTTGCCGCCCGGAGACTTTTTGAACTCGAACCTGATAATGCCTCCAATTACATTACCCTGTCAAACATGCATGCTGAGGCTGGCAGATGGAAAGAGGTTGAAAGACTAAGGATGCTGATGAGGGACAAAAGTGCTAGAAAGCAACCTGGTTGCAGCTGGATTGAAGTTCAAAACCAGATACAACATTTTCTGTCACATGATCTGGCGAAGCTGAGACATGAAAATATTCAGATTATATTAAATACTTTAGCTGCACACATGAGGGATAAATGTAACATATCTGACATGGAGTCAGCCTATGACATTTTATGACTGGAGGTATTCAAAACTTGGTCACAACTTCATATGTTTTGAACTACATTGAAAAAATAAAGTGAATTTCTATTGCATTGCTAACTACTGGGAATAATCGCCAGATAACTGCTTTTATTGGAGGTCTTGATCTATGTGATAGTTGCTATGACACACCCGAGCATCATCTGTTTTGTGATCTTGACACTGTATTTTCTGGTGATTTTCACAATCCTACATTTCCTATAAGTTTCAGCGCGATGGCCATTTAATTTGTTAAGTGTTTCACTTGTTCTTTCATTTTATTCGGAATCAGTGCAGACCTGTTTTTTACTATTTTCAACAGAACATAGTTTGGTTATATTATTCATTGTGTCTGGATTGAACCCATGGCGGGAATGAAAATTGTTGTGGACACTCTATATTAATCCTGATTTTCCGTTAAGTACACAGTAGCTTCTGACTGGAAATTGTATTATATAATATCATTGACAATGCCTTAGCGAAACCCCCATGTTACAGGGTTGAATTAGATAACATTAGATTCTGTGTAAGACTCTGTTTAGAGACTCTGATGTGTTTTTTTGGTCACCAAGTATATTGAAATTTCACCACAGAATTTGTATTTTATAATATTGCCCATAAGCACCTATAGTGTGGAATTAGAAGAGCTACACCATTCCTATATTTCGGGTTTATTACCTCGACTTAATGTCACTTTCCAAATCCCTATGATTCATGTTTCTTTTCTTTCGGAGGGAGGTGTTTACATCTCAAATGAAGGTTGGGAATATATATATATATATATATATATATATATATATATATATATATATCCAAATTTTATCTTGAGCTATTTTTCATTTCCTCTGCTGCACTTTTTCTACTAAAACCCTCACTAATGAGCCTATGAAATACTTGTTTGTTTTTCTCTGTGGTTGTATCTTATCAAAATCAACCATTTATTTTCATTAAAGCCGCACTTTACTCTCTAATGTGTGCCCTCCCTGTTAAAGGATCTTTCTAAAGCTTAGTGCTTCAAAAGATCATAAATGTAACAAAAAAAGAAAATATTTATTCTCAGTTCTACGTTTTTGGTATACAGGGCCAAACGATGCAAGCAATGTATAGTTCAGTTGCTAGAGAATTAAAGACAACGCAACTTACTGATGAGCACCCACAAGATTACCTCAACTTTTATTCCCTTAGTAATCGGGAAGACTTCAATGAAGAAAGTTCAAGCACCTGGTGCACAGGTGATTTTCTAAAATAATATTATATCCATCTTGTTTATATCTTCAGCACACCGTAATTCTTTTCTTTTAAGCTTCTTTAAAATGTAGTTTATTAGCATATCAGACCATACAAAGTTGCTTTATATTCTAGATCGTTATCTGCCACTGTCTATGATGAAATTTTCTTTACATAGACAACAATAGTAATCTCTTGCCAGTAATATCACTTCACTCACAAAAAGATGTGTTTTAAATTATTGTTTCTTTGCCGTAAGCTTTGTAGTATAGTAAAAATTGTTGGTTATTATGTTTCATCCATCATGACTTATATCGGCAGCATCTTCGAAGTCATTGTTGAATTTTATTTGTCAATTGTAATATAGAACATTGTGGTATAAGGCTTTGGCCATTTTTCGACTAAACATTACACTATAATCTTCTAGTTTATCCCTTTACAAGATTCTTGGACTCTAAATGAAAATAGCAAGCGATATGCATTTGTTTGGAGTTCACCCAGGCTCCATTTACAGTTCTTCACTTGAATCTGCTCATAGATAAAAAGCCATTAGCTTTTGCTTTCACTATGCTTATATGATATGATAGCCTTGACATATGAATCAATATATGCCAGTGATAGAAATGCTGAGGTACAACTGGGCCAGGAATATGGTCCTAAGCCCAAGATTTGGAGAGTGTATGAGAGGAAGAATAAGAGAGGGGTTAAGAGGAATGACGTGGCCCTGAATCAGGCTTGATATGTATGGAGGATATAAGGGGTATAAGCATTAGTAATATATATAGGTGGTTTGAGGAGAGAGAGAGTATCGAGGATTCTGTTAGAAGTGGATTCACTATAAACGTGAATTGTAGAGGCCCTGTGGCTCTGGATTGGTAGCTTGCTACCAATTACTGTTAGATTGTTATTTCCTTATTTTTCCTGCTGAGATACACGGTATTAGTTACCTGATTCAGGAATCCTAAAGGAGATATCCATTTTCTTGCTGATTGTCTCTGTTATTTGATCTGCATTCCATTAAATTGGTCCGACCTGCCGGATCAAGACCCAGCCCGGAGAAGACCGTCGATGCCAAGGAAGCCACCTACGCCTAAGATGGGTGATCGGATTGACGCTTTGGAGACCCAAGTGGGACATGTTACCTCCACGCTCGACGCATTGGTTCGACAGATGCAGCTCCAGTCCGAATAGATGCAGCAGCAGAGTCTAGTTCTCGCGAAACTAAGCAAACTGAAGGAGGGAAATAGAGAAGGAGAGGCATCGAGTGGAAACTCGGGTGGTGATTCGCCTTCGAGTGAGTCTCGACTCGCCGGGAAGAAGGTGAAGCTTCCACTGTTTGATGGCGAAGATCCAGTGGCTTGGATAACTCGTGCGGAAATATATTTCGATGTCCAGAACACACCGGAGGATATGCGGGTGAAGCTTTCACGTTTGAGCATGGAAGGTCCCACGATCCATTGGTTCAATTTACTGATGGAGACGGAAGATCAGCTATCATGGGAAAAACTCAAAAGGGCATTGATCGCACGTTACGGTGGCCGGAGATTGGAAAACCCGTTTGAAGAATTATCCACGCTCCGTCAAACTGGAAGAGTTGAAGAGTTTGTTGAAGCATTTGAATTGTTTTCCTCGCAGGTGGGTCGATTGCCGAAGGAGCAATACTTAGGATACTTCATGAGTGGGTTGAAACCTCCGATCCGACGAAGGGTGAGAACTCTGAATCCTTCTAATCGGATGCAGATGATGAGGATGGCTAAGGATGTTGAGGAGGAGATTAAGGAAGACGAGGCCGAGGGTGAAAAAGCTGTGGGGAAAAGGTTTGTGGGCCGAAGAGAAGAAAGTGGGCTTAAGTTCAGTAGTGGGTTTAACCCGACCCAGAAGGACATGAATAGACCCGGAAACTTAAGTTGGCCCAACCCGGCAAAAACAGGGAGCTCTTTTGGGTCGAACGCGAACCCAACTTCATCGCTGAGCTCGACGGGACGGAAGAGCGACGGCGACCGCCGCGGTAGAGCTTCGGAACGGTGGCGGGGAGTGCGAAGTGAGGAGATGGAGGAACGGCGAGCAAAGGGGCTTTGTTTTAAGTGCGGTGGTAAGTATCACCCAACCTTGCACAAATGTCCTGAACGCTCCCTACGTGTGTTGATATTGGGGGAAGGAGAAACAGTGAATGAAGACGGAGAAATAGTAGCGTTGGAGGTAGAAGATGCCGAGGAGGAGGAAGAACCAGAGGCGGAGTGCAAAATTATTGGGGTTCTGGGAAAGATGGGAGAATATAATACCATGAAGTTGGAGGCACAATTAGCTGATGTGGTTGTGGAGGTGTTGGTCGATAGTGGAGCTAGCCACAATTTTATTTCACCTGAATTGACCTCCGCATTGGGACTACCAGTAAGCCCTACTACTGTTAAGAGAATCAAGCTTGGGGATGGCCATCGGGTTATGTCCGAAGGCACGTGTAAAGGAATTAAGCTTTTTCTGGGGTCTAGGCTCTTTGTAATAGATGCTCTGGTGTTGGAATTAGGAGGGTTAGATGTGGTTCTCGGTATATCATGGTTGAGCACATTGGGGAAAGTGGTAATGGACTGGAAAAATTTATCTATGCAGTTTTGGCATAATGGGGAGCTGGTAACATTACAGGGTCAAGGAAAAGGACAGGTTCGACATGGCTGTCTCAATTCCTTCTTGACAGGCCAAGAGCGGGGTGGAATGGTGAAGGGTGGTGGACTCAATTGGAAGAGAAGCAGCATGCAATGGAATTGGGTCAAAACAGTGTGCGGGAAGTATTGGAGCGGTTTCCTGCAGTGTTTACAGACAAGTTAACACTACCTCCAGTAAGAGATCAGGTGCATAGAATCAATTTGTTACCTAATTGTGGTCCAGTCAATGTGCGGCCATACAAATACCCTCACCACCAAAAATCTGAAATTGAGAGACAAGTAGCAGAGCTGTTGCAGGCAGGGGTTGTTCAGCCCAGTATGAGCGCTTTCTCTAGCCCAGTCATTTTGGTCAAGAAGAAGGATCAAACATGGCGGATGTGTGTGGATTATAGAGCTCTCAATAAAGTAACTATCCCGGATAAATACCCTATACCCATTGTGGATGAATTGTTGGATGAATTACATGGGTCAACAATTTTTTCGAAGATTGATTTAAAATCAGGGTATCATCAGATACGTGTGCATGAGAATGATGTGCACAAAACTGCGTTTAGGACTCACAATGGTCATTACGAATATCTTGTGATGCCTTTCGGATTGATGAACGCACCAGCCACTTTTCAGGCCACAATGAACGACATTTTTAGGCCATTTCTTAGAAAGTTTGTGTTGGTATTTTTCGATGACATATTGGTGTACAACAAGGATGAAAAGGAGCACATACAACAACTTCAACAAGTGCTACAGGTGTTAGTGGATCAGTGTTTTGTTGCTAACATGGCTAAATGTAAATTTGGATGTTTGCAAGTAGATTACTTGGGTCATATAATTTCTGGTGCAGGGGTTTCTGTGAATCCAGAAAAGGTTAGATGCATCTTGGAGTGGCCTGAACCTAAGAATGTTAAAGGAGTGCGTGGGTTTTTGGGTTTGACTGGATACTACAGGAAGTTCGTCAAGGATTATGGCAAGATTGCCAAACCTCTGACCGAATTGACAAAGAAAGATGGTTTCAATTGGGGTATGGCTGCTAAGGAAGCTTTTGAGAGGTTAAAGAAAATTATGACAACATCTCCTGTTCTTTTGCTGCCTAATTTCTCTGTGCCCTTTGAAATTGAATGCGATGCTGCAGGGAGAGGAGTAGGTGCTGTGTTGATGCAAAACAGACAACCAATTGCTTATTTTAGCAAAGCTTTGTCTGACAACAACTTGATGAAAACTGCTTATGAAAAGGAGTTGATGGCTTTAGTCCTTGCCATTCAACATTGGAGGCATTATTTATTGGGCAAGGAGTTTGTTGTGTACACTGATCATAGGAGTTTGAAGCATTTTTTACAGCAGCGGATTTCCTCTCCTGACCAACAGTGCTGGTTGGCAAAGTTGTTAGGCTATCAATTTGAAGTGCGTTATAAACCGGGTTTCGAAAACAAAGCTGCTGATGCCTTGTCTCGTTGCTATGATGAGGGTGCATTTTCTGCACTGGTGCACACTCCTATATGGTTAGGGAGTAATAAGCTACTACAAGAAGTGAGGAATGATGAATCTGTTCAGAAGGTAATGGCGGAGGTGATAAAAGATCCTATGGCTAAACCGGGTTATAGTGTGCAGCAAGGGGTTTTATTGTACCAGGGCCGTTTGGTATTGGGTGCTAAATCTCCCTCTATTCCTTCATTGTTGAAAGAATTTCATGAAACTCCTATGGGCGGCCATTCTGGATTTTTGAGGACTTATAGGCGTATTGCAGAGAATCTTTACTGGGTGGGAATGCAGAAATCCATCCGGGATTATGTACGAGCATGTGATGTGTGCCAAAGACAGAAATATGATGCAACTACTCCAGGGGGTTTTTTACAACCTCTACCTATTCCCAATGCTGTATGGGAGGATATTTCCATGGACTTTGTGACTGGCTTGCCTAAATCCAGAGGTTTTGAAGCGGTTTTTGTGGTGGTAGACAGACTATCCAAGTATAGTCATTTTATCTTATTGAAGCATCCTTATACTGCCAAGTCTGTGGCAGAAGTCTTTGTTAAGGAGGTGGTGCGACTTCATGGAATTCCTAGTTCCATTGTAAGTGATAGAGATCCCTTGTTTGTGAGCCATTTCTGGAGGGAATTGTTCAAATTGCAGGGTACGACACTCAAAATGAGCTCCGCCTATCATCCCGAAACAGATGGGCAAACCGAGGTTATCAATAGGTGTCTTGAAAGCTATCTTCGGTGTTTTGCGGCTGATCAACCCAAGACTTGGGCCTATTGGGTGCCATGGGCTGAATATTAGTACAACACTACTTATCATGTGTCTATAGGTAAGTCCCCTTTTGAAGTTGTGTACGGGAGACAACCTCCTAAATTGCTGCGATACTTGAGCAATGAAACAAAGGTAGCTGCAGTTGCTTTGGAGTTAAAAGACAGAGATGAGGCTTTGGATCAACTTAAGAAGCACTTGTTCAAAGCCCAGCAGCAAATGACAGTGTATGCCAATAAGAAGAGGAGGGATTTGCAGTTCGAGATTGGTGAATGGGTGTTTTTAAAATTGAGGCCCCATAGGCAACAATCAGTTGTCCGAAGGATAAATTAGAAACTTGCAGCACGTTTTTATGGTCCTTTCAAGATCATTGAGAAGGTTGGAGAAGTTGCTTATAAGCTTCAACTACCTGACTACTCCAAAATTCATCCTGTTTTTCACATATCCTTATTAAAGAAGGCAGTTGGGAACTACCATATCCTGGGAGAATTGCCTAAAGAATTAGAGGTTGTTGCTGAAGAAGAGATATATCCAGTAAAGGTTTTGGGCTTCAGAGTAACAGTTCAGGAAGGAGTTTCCATTCCTCAAAGTTTGATCCAATGGAAGAATAAATTTATTGATGATGTCACATGGGAGGACAATGCTGTGTTGAGGGGTCAATTTCCAGAATTTAACCTTGAGGACAAGGTCATTTCTGATGCGGGTGGCATTGATAGAAATGCTGAGGTACAACTGGGCCAGGAATATGGTCCTAAGCCCAAGATTTGGAGAGTGTATGAGAGGAAGAATAAGAGAGGGGTTAAGAGGAATGACGTGGCCCTGAATCAGGCTTGATATGTATGGAGGATATAAGGGGTATAAGCATTAGTAATATATATAGGTGGTTAGAGGAGAGAGAGAGTATCGAGGATTCTGTTAGAAGTGGATTCACTGTAAACGTGAATTGTAGAGGCCCTGTGGCTCTGGATTGGTAGCTTGCTACCAATTACTGTTAGATTGTTATTTCCTTATTTTTCCTGCTGAGATACACGGTATTAGTTACCTGATTCAGGAATCCTAAAGGAGATATCCATTTTCTTGCTGATTGTCTCTGTTATTTGATCTGCATTCCATTAGCCAGTCTTGTAATGGGCTTGGCTACTAATATACAACAATACTTATATTCTATGATCAAATAGTGTAAAAGTTGTTGCTGAAATCCCTGTTTTCCCAGTTGTACACTGTTCTAATTACGGTAAGGAAGAGTGTTTTTATTCCATTTTGATAGTAGAGACTGAGGCTTGTTATATATCTCTCATATCTCAACTTTTGTGTTGGTCAAACTAACTTATAAGTTTCTCAAATAAACTAATAATTGATTTATTAGTTTACTAAATATACTCCAATTATGAGGAATGAATTGATAAAGATATGATAATTCTTTTAACAATAAAACGATAAATAACATCATTTTTATTATATTATTTAGAAAATGTTATTATAAAAATATAAACAGAGCTAGTCCACTATTAATATTTATGTTACTGAATATTGGCGGAGTCTACTTAATTGTATGAGAATAGGTGGAGTTATAAAAAATAGTAAAAAACAATTAAATATATTATTTTTATGATAATAAGACTTGGTGATGTTTATTTATATATAGTAGCACATTGTTGTTAGAATTGTTGGTATAAAAACTAAAGCTGTTAATAGTAATGGAAATTTTATTATTTTCCACATGGAGTTAGGGAAAATGTCCATTTTCACATCAGGTTTGTTTGAATAAACTTATCCTTAAACACTTTTAAAAGAGAAAAATATAAAAGAAAAAATAAGATTGATGTTAAAAATAAAAATGTAGAAAAACTACGTAAAATAAATTATACAAAACTAGCTTTCCATAAACTAGTTTTAATTTATAGAGAAGTAAACATTAGAAAGTTATTTATGTTTAGAACTAAATACTAATATAACGCATTTTAAGTAAATTAAAGATTAAAATAAGCAATTTAAGACATTAAAGAGATGAACCTAACATTAAATAAATAAATCATTCGTTTAATAATTTATTTTGATGTGGGAAGGAGGTTTATGATACAACAAATCACAATCTATGTTTGTACTTATCTATGTCACATCATAAGTACACTTAACATTGTTAGTCCAAAGTTAACAACAAAGGACCAACTTAAATGCATTTTAAAAAAAATTTAGGACTAGATTGAATTTTTTTAATAACTATTGTAGTAAATTGAATATTGACTCTAAATGTAGGGATAAAAAAGTAATTATACCTAAAAATTAACACAAAACACAACTCCATGGATTTTTTTTCTCTCTCTCAACTTTTCTACTCTTTTATTTTAGTTCGTTTCTATTTACTCTAAATATCTCTTATTCTTTTTTTTTTACTTAGGATTTGGTCATCGATATTAAAATGGTCAGTTGATAAAAGTGATTATCTCAACTGTTATGTTTGGACAACTTACTCTAGGTCATCAGATTTTGGGGTGGTTTTCCTGCTTGAACTAGAATTTTCATTGGAATAAATAATTTAAGGTAAGGAAAGTTAACTTCAATAGTATCCTAGACTAGAAGATCTGGATGTGAAGAGGACGTGATTCCAAGTTAAAAAATTTCTTGCACGAATGTTATTTGATGAAATAGTTTGATTATATGTTATTAGATTTTGGTAATTTGGTAATTAAGTGTTTTTTGTTGTTGAAAAGCTTCTTGAATATTATGTGATTGAATGGTATGAATTGTATCTGAATAATGAAAATTGTATGAAATTGATGTCATACACTTATGATAATGTATGAGTTGTTGCTTGATGGCACATTAAGTATGAAAAACTTATGTTTAACAAATATCATATAACTTCACTTTAGTAAGTAACGTATATGGTGAGAAGCTGCTAAGGGAGGGAATTCATACACGCTTATAGTCACTGTAGTCACAAGATATTGAATGTTTGAACTTACCTTATTCTTAATATATTGTATTATAGTGTAGTAGGTAGGACATAAGTAAATAACGCTTATCTTATCACATTATTTATGAGTTTATCTTTCTACAATAATGATTTTATACAAGAAATATCTCATTCTCTCACTATAATAAAATGTTTCATTGTCAATTTAATAAACTTCTCTCTCAAAAATAAATTATTTTAATCCTTCATTTAATAAATTTATTTCTCTAAATTAAATGTTTTAACTCTTCCTTTTCTCACTATCACATTCAATTTAGTATAAATACATTCCTCGCCTTCTACTACCTCTCATGCTCCATTAGAATAACTTTCTCTCATCCCAAATTTTCTCCAACCTATGTAACATATTCCTCTTTCTTCTAACCTCCAACTACAACCTCTCTCTTTGCAATTTCTCTCAATATTTAGAACAAAACTTTTGCAAATTAAAGTCTTCATTTTTCTTATTTAGATATTGTAGAAGACAATTTTTTGGTTTATTATCATGTTCTTTTTTCTTTCCAAGATTTTTAGCCTTTCTCCAGATAAGGTTTATGTTTCATTTTATTCTCGAAATAAGTATTCTTCTCGCAAGAGTCTTCCCCTCCCTTTCATGGTCCTCTTGAAAAAGTTCATAGCTTTAAAAAATAATTTTTTTTATTCTCCAAATTTTAGACTTCACATAAATTTCTCAACTTTGGTAGAAAATATGCATTGAGTGGGGTGATTTCATGAACAAATTAGGAATGCACTGAATTATGCTATTATATTCCTTTTCACCCCTCAAACAAATTTTTACAGGTTTTTTATTTTTCATATTTACTCAGTACTAGTTTTTCATTTGTATATATATGTGTTTTGGTTTCTGCTATGGTCTCTCGCATCATTTTCTTCTTATTATTATATCAAGAAACAAGAAATCGAAAATTTGATCACCTTATACAGAATCACAACCTTTTGGTTAAAACTAGTATCATGTTAATCTACAAATTAAATAGATTAAGTTTGATTAGAAAAGATAAAACATGATTAATGGATTATTTGGTCTATGCTAATATTTACACAACATAAAACTCAATAGAAAAGTATAAATAAGAGGGAACCATATGGTAAAAGGTAATGACTATTTCAATTTTGAACTAAAGTTTCAGATATATACTTCAGCTGATTTGAGCGTCAAAGTGTCTTTACCGGTACTTCACCCTCACGGACATACTCGATAGAACAACGAAAGAACTTAAGAGAGAGAAGACGGAAGGGACTTGATAGAAAATATTTGATCTCAAATAAATTGTAAAAACAATTATTATTATTAATATTATTATTTATCTCAGAACAATTATTATTATTATTCGTGTTATTACAAGTTTAGAGTTTTTCAAAACATTTCTAATACAATAATACATGACTAAGACTTATACAAATACAAATATTTACAATATAAGGTTCAAAACAACATCCTAAAGTCCTCCAGAACCTCCACCACCTGTATGATCATCTACTCATGTACATAATATAGTTATCGCAGTTTCCAATACAATAAGAAAAGAAAGGGTAAACTAGTGAAAGTAAAATTTTATAATATACACAATTCAATCAAAAGAGCAAACCAAATTACATTGATCAATTTTTCAATTATTCAATCTTCTTCAAATCCCAACATAAAACAACCATATAGATCCCATATGAATATACACATCCAGGATATCCAACAATGGACCCGTATTAAGTAAGTCCTACCAGAGACTAACACCTGGTCCAATACCCAAGACTTAGATTACCAATGAATCTAAGAGAAAGGATCAGTGTAAGTTCAATACAACTCAAGTCGTGCATCTCATATGTCACGGTGTGCATGAACTCTCTCATCAGTTTCCCATCACTTGATATCTTAGTTTATGTGACTTAGCTCATCAGGTGAAGCTCAGAGATCTTTGTTACCACATAAACATCAATACTTAATACACAAACAAACATTAGTACATACATTATCCAAAACGTATGACTTCAATTCCATACAATCTTCATCCTACAATATCACTCAAAATACAATCAACAACATTAAAAGTCCTATTTAACAAAAAAAAAAACACTAAATACTAAACTATCAGAATCTAATATTTCTACAAGTTTAAATAAAATATAAACAAACAACATCCCTGCAAGATAAACTGAATATTAAGACCACATCTCTTCCACACCTAGATCTTCTAGCCTAGGGTGCTATTAAAAAATTAAAGTTAGCTTTCCTTATCTGAAATTATTTATTCTGATGGAAATTCTACATCAAACAGGGAACCACTTCAAAATTTTGGAACCTAGAGCAAGTTATCAAAACATTACCAAATTTTAGTATGGTTTAATTAAGTTTAGAGAAATATTTTTCTCAACTGACTTCACTAAGATTGATGACTAAATCATAGAGAAAAACGGATAATAAGAAATCTTTAGAGTAAAAATGTTTTTTAATTCCTCAATTAAAGCGTGGTACTATCAAATTCCTAAAATAGATGAAAATTAAAAAAAAGAATATTACAAAGTGGACTTTAAGCCTAACTCAACCCCATAAAACCAGTTCATAGGATTGAGGTTTGCACCCATTTATATACAATGAAAGACTCTAATATCTAGTCGATGTGGGATCTCCAACACACCCCCTCACGCCGAGACTGCCAACTCGTGCATAAAACTATATATTATGGGTGGTCCGATAGCAGCCCGATAGCAGGTGACACGATAGGCCCTACACAAACAATCGCTAGGATAGGCTCGAAATGACTCTCATACCATATTACGAAGTGTATTTTAAGTCTAACTCAACCCCATAAAACTGGCTCATGAGGTTGAGGTTTGCACCCACTTATATACAATGAAAGGCTCTAATCTCTAGTCGTGGGATAAAAAAAAAGGAAAAGAAGAAAAAAGTTGAGAGAGAGAAGAAATGAAAAAAAAGGAAAAAGGTATTTTAAGTCTAACTCAACCCCATAAAACTGGCTCATGAGGTTGAGGTTTGCACCCACTTATATACAAATGAAAGGCTCTAATCTCTAGTCGTGGGATAAAAAAAAAAGGAAAAGAAGAAAAAAGTTGAGAGAGAGAAGAAATGAAAAAAAAGGAAAAAGGTGACTGTGTGGGGCAGCTGTTTACCGGGGTTACATCTCTTCTACATATTGGGGTTAGATTCGTATTCATATGTGAAATATCAATTTCTAAAATAGTTGTTGAATTAAGAATGCGAAATGAATAAAATGTTCACCCATCTGTGACTTTTCTTAAGCAGAACATTCATTACAGAATCACACTTCCATTTTTTGTTCGTGCATCCCATATTTTCAAGTGTTATAAAAAAATTATTAGAATTATTTTCTAAGAAATTCTCCTAATTTCACATTTTAGAATTAAGAAAAAAGACTAATAAAAAATATCAAAAAGTAATTTGGATATTTTTTAAATTATGGGGACGGAAGAAGAAATCGCCATATAAACAAAGTAAATTTAAAGATGAGATAGTGCATGTACATGAACATGAATTACAGAAATCAAATATTTCAATGACAATATCATATATATTCATTATTAGTTACCATACAGGGAAAATATTAATTCACATTATTTAATTCAAATAATTTCTTAAAATATTAAATATATACTATAAAATTAGAAAATAAATCACATCTTATATAAATAAATAAAAAATATTTTTTAATATTAAAAATCCTTGCAAATGAATGAGGGTAAATTCGGAAATAACACATGTTGATGTGACTTTTCCTCTACATCTCTTCATTTTGAGGGGAGAGGATATTTACTGTTGCCAGATATATCCTTTTCCTTGCAAAACCCTAGATCCAAACAATTGATATCCTCTCACTTCTTTCCTTGTGAACAGTAAATCCATAAAGCAAACAAAGCCTTAACGTTGTTAGTCCAGAGTTACACAAAAAAGTTATGATCATATTGAATTTTTTAATAATCACGGTAGTAAATTGAATATTGGCCTGGACCAAACAGGTAATTAAATCTAACTTTTATTTTATAAAGGATATTTGTATCTCTAGACAAAAATATATTATTGTATAATTATAATTTTATATTTATATCAAACAATAAAATTTTATTAATCCTTTTAATAAATTTATATTTTTTTACAGTCATGTATGTTTTTTTGTTTGAATATATAATTTTTTTAATATGACTTGATCCAATGAGTATTAATTAATTTTTTATTTTTTTTAATTTAATTTATTATTATATTGATTTTTTTATAATTTTTATTATGTATAATTTTAAAATATCATCTTTTGTTAGTTCAGTTTCTAATATAAAATATATATTTTTTAATTTAAAATGCATAAAAAATTAAAAATAACCTAAAAAATATTAAAAAGTAATGTAATAATTAATTTATATCTATACGATTGAAATGTGTAATAATAATAAGATTTCTTTTTAAAGATAATAAAAGTAATATTAAAATATATGTAATAGTTAATGTGTCTCTATAAGATTGAAATGTGTAATAATATTAGTAAAACAAAATTAAAGAGAAAAAGGTATATTAAAATATAAGAGACAGTAATAGAAGAAAATATTAAATAAACTACAAGTTAATTGAATTTATTTTATAGTTTGAGTTACAAGCTCATAAAATAAGCTATTATGATATTATTATAAAAAAAACTTTTGTGTTGGTCAAACTAACTTATAACTAGTAATTGATTTATTATTTTACTAAATATACTCCAAGAATGAATTGATAAAGATATGATAATTCTTTTAACAATAAAAAGATAAATAACATAATTTTTATTATATTATTTAGAAAATGTTATTATAAAAATGTAATCAAAGGTAGTCTACTATTAATATTTATGTTACTGAATATTGAATATTGGGGGAGTACCCTTACATTAAAAAATAAATAAAAAAATATGAAGTATAAACCAAATTTTAAAGACAAAAAATAATTAGTTATTATAGTCACTAAATTAGAGATTATTTTAGAAATTAAAAAAAATACGGTTTCTAAATTAGTTTCTATTATTGTTAAATGGATTCTAAATTGATATCAAATTAGCTACCAAATTTAGAATATAAATAATTGGTAGTTAAAACTTTGGTAGCTAATTAGATATCAATTTAAAAACTATTTAACAATAATAAAAACTAATTTAGAAACCTCCCTATTTTAGTCACTATAGCAACTAATTATTTTTTGTCTTTAAAATTAGTTTTTATTTCATAATTTTCTTGTAGTGTCAATTGTAATGAGAATAGATGGAGTTATAAAAAACAGTAAAAAACACAATTAAATATATTATTTTCATGATAATAAGACTTGGTGATGTTTATTTACACATAGTAGCACATTGTTGTTAGAATTGTTGGTATAAAAACTAAAAATGTTAATAGTAATGGAAATTTTATTATTTTACACATGGAGTTAGGTACAATGTCCATTTTCACATCACGTTTGTTTGAACAAACTTATCCGTAAACACTTTTAAAAGAGAAAATATAAAATAAAAAATAAAAGTGATGTTAAAAATAAAAATGTGGAAAAACTATGTGAAATAAATTATACAAAACTATTTTTTCATAAAATAATTTTAATTTATAGAGAAGTTAACCGTATAAAGTTATTTATGTTTATCACAAAATACTAATAAAACGTATTTTAAGTAAATTAAAGACTAAAATAAGCAAGAGATGGACCTAATATTAAATAAATAAATCATCCCTTTAATAGTTTATTTTGATGTGGGGGAGACAGTGGGGTACAGGAGGAGGAGGAGAAAGTCTACGTGTACACTAAATTGATTTTTTTTAATAACTATCATATTAAATTGAAAATTGACCATAATAGAAATCAAAAAAATAATTATACCTAAAAATTAACACAAAACATAATTTCCTATATTTTCTCTCTCTCAACTTTCTGACTATCTTATTTTAGTTCGTTTCTATTTACTCTAAATATCCCTTATTCTTTGTTTTTATTTAGAATTTTGTCGTCAATCTTAAAGGAGTCAGTTGATAGAAATGATTCTCTCAACTGTTATGTTTGGATAACTTACTCTAGGTCATCAGATTTTGAAGTGGTTTTCTGGTTTGAGCTAGAATTTCCATTGGAATAAATAATTTAAGGTAAGGAAAGTTAAATTTAACTTTCAATAGTACCCTAGGCAAGAAGATCTGGATGTGAAGAGGACGTGATTCCAAGTTAAAAGTTTTCTTACACGAATGTTATGTGATAAATTGTTTGATTATATGTTATTAGATTTTGATAATTTGGTAGTTAAGTGTTTTTTTTTATGTTGGAAAGGTTATTGAATATTATGTGATTGGATGGTGTGAGTTTTATCTGAATAATGAAAATTATATGAAATTGATGTCATACACTTATGATAATTTATGAGTTGTTGCTTGATGATACATTAAGTATGAAAAATCTATGTTTAACATAGATCATATAACTTCACTCAGTAGTGAGAAGCGGGTCAGGGAATTCATACACGCTTGTAGTCATAAGATATTGAATGTTTGAACTCACATTGATTCTTAATGTATTGTATTATACCGTAGTAGTTAGGACATAACGTAAATAACACTTATCTTATCACATTATTTATGAATTTCTCTTTCTACAATAATGATTTTATATAGAAATCTCTCATTCTCTCACTATAATAAAATGTTTCATTGTCGGTTTAATAAATTTATCTCTAAAAAATAAATTATTTCAATCCTTCATTTAATAAATTTATCTCTCTAAATTAAATGTTTTAACTCTTCTTTTTGTCACTATCACATTCAATTTAGTATAAATACATTCTTCTCCTTCTACTAATTCTCATCCTCCATTAGAACAACTTCCCTCAACCTCACTTTGCAATTTCTCTCAATATTTTGAAGAAAACTTGTTGCAAATTAAAGTTTTCTATTTTTCTTATTTTAGATATTGTAGAAGAAATTTTTTTGGTTTATTATTATGTTCCTTTTTTTTCCAAGATTTTTAAGCCTTTCTCAAAATAAGATTTATATTTCATTTTATTCTCCAAATAAGGATTCTTCTCGCAAGAGTCTTCCCCTCCCTTTCATGGTCATCTTGAAGAAGTTCATAGCTTTAAAAAATACATTTATTTTATTCTCCAATTCTTAGAATTCACATAAATTTCTCAACTTTGATAGAAAATATGCATTGAGTGGGTGATTTCATGAACAAATTAGGAATGCACTAAATTGTGCTATTATATTCCTTTTCATCCCTCAAGCGAATTTGTAATGGTTTTTGATTTTTCATATTTACTCGCTACTATATATATATATATATATATATATGTAAGAATCAAGAACGATCTTATATAGTAGCACGATCTTTTGGCTAAAACTAGTATCACGTTAATCTGTAAATTAAATAGACTAACCTTGATTAAAAAAGATAAAACATGATTAAGGGATTATTGGGTCTACACTAATCTTTACACAACACAAAGTTGAAAAGTATAAATAAGAGGAGACCCCATAATAAAAGGCAATGACTGTTTCAATTTTGAGCTAGATAATCAGATATACAATTTAGTTGACTTGAACGTCATAATATCTTTGCAAGTACCCTAATCTCATAGACATACTCGAAAGAACAATGGAAGAATTGAAGAGAGAGAAGATGAAATACACTTTATAGAGAATATTTGGTCTCAAATAAATGGTAAGAACAATTATTATTATTATTATTCTATTATTATTTATCTCAGAACAATTATTATTATTATTTATCTTAGAACTGTTATTATTATTATTATTTATATCAGTTTGAGGTTATTTATACAATTCAAATGTTTTCATCTAAAAGGCTAATTAATGTATGAGTATATGTTGTTGGTATTTTTTGTTTCTGTAATTAATTTTATTGTACTACTAATTTCATCTTTAAATTCTAGTGTAAATGTGTGTGTGATTTTTATAAAACTCTGTTTATTTTTTTATGCTTGTGTAATTTATTTCTTTAGCAAAATCTTTCTAAGGTTCTTGCAGATTATTACATGGCCTTTATTTTTTATGCAATATGTAACCAAATTGTTTTTTGCATTACCATTCTTTCAAAATTGCAGTTTCAGGTTTGTTTTAGCAATAACATATTTCAACAAGACCCAAAATCTTTTGATTTTGAAACTCTTCGAAACCAAATAGTGAGGAGCCAATAACAGAGTTGGGAGCTGTTTCTTCCTGCAATAAGCATTAAACTGTCACTTATTATCAATTTTACTCTTTCAATTTAACTTTACAAACATGCAGATTCTTTTCAGAATGGTGAACTTAAAGAAATTAAAATAGATTATATTAGAGTAAATTACATTCTCAAAAGAATAATTATATCTATAAATTGAAATTGGAAGGGTAAGATTGAAATTGAGTGACTGGTTAATGCTCAGTGCAGGGTAGTAACAACAGCCAACACTGTTATTGTCTCTTCATTATTTTGGTTCGAAAAGTTTCAAACTTTAAAAAATTCTGTCTTATTGTTGTTGTTTCTGCTAAAGAAAAACCAAAGATTGAAATTTTGAAAGGAATAATCATGCAAAAAAAAATAATTGGTTACATATTGTACAAATGTCATATATATTATAGCGATTAAGATATAATGAGTTGATAATAAGTATAGAATAAAAATGCATGTAAGATTATAAGTGAGATGCATAGAAATCATAGTAATAATATTTTTTACGTAGGAAAAAGGTTGTTATGACTGAAGTGAAGTGTGGTGTTTGACTCAATTAAAAGTTGATTCATTTAAAAATTTGATTGTGGATTAAATATAAATAAAAAAGTTGAGAATTTTTCATATCCCAAATGCTGCTAATGTACTATTTGTGTGTCTTAAATGTATGTAACATATCTTATGTTTCATTGGTATATTTGTTGATCCTCTTAGTTAGGTTTAAGATTTGTTTTTCTTAATATGGTCTGAATATACACAGTAGAAAGGTATGTGGTGTTTTATGTTGCAGGCTTTCTTTCTAAAGGTTTATGCTTGCATTTGAGGTATTTTTGTTCAGAGATTTATCTGTGCTTTTATGGAGCAAGAGACCTCATCTTTGTGTCCTTGGTGCTATTCTGGGAATATCTTTATCATGTAAGCTTTCACTGTAAAGAGCACTGACCTCGTATCTCAAGTTTTAGGTGTGTCACTCTTTTGTTGAATGGAGTATGTTTACAAAGGAAGGTTTTATCAATAGTTCTGGGACTATCTCTGTGATGGGAAGCATTTTATCATAAAAGGGTTGACTTCATATTCAGCTTTGCTAGGTGTTGTCGAAGGTTACTTGGGGCTACCCCCAAAAATCAGGCAGTCCATTTAGGATGGTCCAGTGCATCTTCTTCGCTGCTGGTGGCTACTTAATGCTATTTTTTATTTGCCTTCTGGTCTTTGGGGAGGGTGTAACATAAATCTTTGTAGTAGGTCTTGGTTCTGAGTGTTGTTGTAAGATTCTTTGGAGGTTATTTTGTAACATTCCAGAAATACATCTAACTATTGTCATACAAATCCTACATACTAATTTATAAGTTTAGAGTTTTTCAAAACATTCTTAATACATGATTAAGACTTATAGAAATACAAATGTTTATAATATAAGGTTTAAAACAACATCGTAAAGCCCTTCAAAACCTCCATCACTTGTATGATCATATACTTGTGTACAGTAATTGCAGTTCCCAACACAATAAGAAAAGTAAGGGTAAGCTAATGAATTTTTTTTTTTTATAATATACACAATTCAATCAAAAGAGCAAACCAAATTACATTGATTAATTTCTCAATTGTTCAATCTTCTTCAAATCCTTACCTAAAACAATCACATAAATCCCACATGAATATACACATCCAGGATATTTAACAAACAAAATAACAATTGACGTCTTTTGGAAGAATCATATTAAGTAAGTCTTATCAGAGACTAACACCTAGTCCAACACCCAATATTTAGATTACCAGCGAATCCAAAAGAAATAATCAGGGTAAGTTCAATACAACTCAAGTCGTGCATCTCATATCTCACGGTGTGCATAAACTCCCCTTCACCACCTGATATCTTAGTTTATGTGACTTGGATCATGAATGAAACTCAGAGATCTTTGTTAGCACATAGACATCAATACATCAATACTTAATAAACAAACAAACATCAGTCCATACATTATCCCAAATGTATAACTTCAATTCTACACAATCTTCATCATACAATATAATTCAAAACGCAATCAACAATATTAAAAGTCCTATTTAACATAAAAAAAACAACATATAAATACTAAACTATCAAAATCTAATATTTCTACAAGTTTAAACAATATATAAACAAACAACAAAATTTCTGCAAGATAAATTGAATATTAAGTCAAGTCCCCTCCACACCCAGATCTTCTAGCATATCTGCTATTAAAAAATTAAAGTTAGCTTCCCTTACCTGAAATTCTTTATTCTGATGAAAATTCTATCTCAAATAGGGAACCACTCCAAAATTCACATTTTAAAATTAAAAGAAAATCTAATGAAAAATATCCAAGAGAAATTTAGGTATTTTCTAAATTATGAGAAATTCTCCTAATTTCACATTTTAGAATTAAGAAAAAAGTCTAATAAAAAATATCAAAAAGTAATTTAGATATTTTTTAAATTATGGGGATGGAAGAAAAAATCGACGTATAAGCAAAGTAAATTTAAAGATGAGATAGTCAATGTACATGAATTACAGAAATCAAACATTTCAATGACAATATCATATATATATATATATATTCATATTTCAATGACAATATCATATATATTCATTATTAGTTATCATAGAGGGAAAATATTAATTCACATTAACTCATTGCCAAAATAAATTACTAGAAAAGATAATATAACACAATAAATAAAAATATAATTTTACTAACAACTTTTTCCAAATTTCAAGAAAAAACCTTATAAGACACTCTCATTGAGTATAATCCACTGTCTAAGTTTTTTTCTTGAATGTTGATTTTGTTCATTATGAGATTGAAAGGAGATGAATGATAGATTACTATAAGGTGTCTAAGTTGGACTTCAAACATTACGTGACAAAATAATTAAATAGACTACTTTAATCTTTAAAATTAATTTAAAACTTAAAATATTAATAACTAAAATTTAGGTAGTTAATTTTAAAATTATTTTATATTTTTTTAATAATAAAAACTAATTTAAATATTAATAATTTTTAGTTTTTAAAATAATATCTAATTTAATTATTTGTTTTAATTTAATTATTTTTTAAGTGTAGATTTGATGTACGATTAAGGATTTCTCCATACTTTTTTTTTTCTGTGAGCTTACCAAAACAGATAATCATTAGATTGTCTTGCCAACTTAAAAGAAGGTTTCTCATTTGATGATGAACATGAAAATGCTAAAACTTGTTGATCCTGCCGGTTGACCAAGCGCAAGAACGATGCCTCGTCACGATCCTTCCTCACCAGCTTTGACACCACGTGCCCTTCAAGTTCACACCACATATTGCCTCTCTGAGAACTTGAAAACACAAGATGGCGCCTTTGCGGCCGGTGGCGCTCCGACGCTCAAGTCAATAACAAGAACACCCAAAAACTGAGAGAAAACTATGCTCTGTAGAACCGTACTAAAGTGCACTCAACCCAAAACAATGAGCCGTAATGAACGTACCTTTGCAAATTCTGTTAAGTTTACCTTTGTACCTAGGTTTTTTCTCTCTCCAAGCAGTTACGTTTGGGACGCGTGGCTCGCATCCAGCCCTGCACGTGTCATCATCTGGGTTGGGGTATCAGGTAGCGCCCAGCCCTACACGTGTCATCATCTGAGCTAGGATAACTTGAGCGTCATTTCTATGTAGCATCCAACCCTACACGTGTCGTCATCTGGGTTGGGGTAACTGGTAGTACTCAACCCTACACGTGTCATCATCTGAGCTGGGGTAACTTGAGCGTCATTTCTATTTAGTAACCAGTCGTGCGGCCGAGCCTCCCTTTCAAGGAGTAATCTAGCACGTAACACGCTCTGGAACACCACCCGACAAGGCGAGTATCGGATGCAACAAAGTACACCGTCTCTGTGATATCGCTTGTCGCAAGTGCCACCCTCCTCTCTGCTACGCCATGCATGTTCTAGCTGAGGAAACCTCGCCATCGACGAATGTCCACTCTGGGAATCCCGTCGTCGATGAGCAAGCTGTTTCCTCCAACCCACTCGACCTTCACGCCCCATGCTGACTTAACAATCATCTTACTGAACTTACACGCTTGAACTTACTCGTCTGGGCCTCCAACAGCTTCAACTCCGTTTACTGGGGAAACCCGACGATGTGCTTCTTGTGGCGATGTGAGACCACCTGATCTTACATGACCTAACACGGCGATGACATGAAAACCTGGTGACAACCGACCATGTACACTGCAGAACGCCGCTTCCGCAAACAACGACTATGCTCACTCCTGGACCATTCATCTTTTCTCTTGTCCACGTATCCTGCTGAGCACGCCCCACGTAGTCACTTGCTAAACACGTCGTCACCCCCGATGACCTGATCGGTACACTTGTGAATGTTGAGAAACACTTTTATCCATGTCTGAATAAGAGACTATTTACTTTAGAGATAAATTCAGGCCATGTCAAAGTTTTGTATGTTATATTTCAATTTTTATGTTTCATATAATTTTGTAGGTTGAAGATGTGAGAGAGGAGAACGTAGGAAGCATTTTGATGGTGTATGGATACTTGAAGAGGAGTACTAAATGTATTACAACTCACAGTTTGTATTTAAACGTTGTTAGTCCAAAATTAATCTTAAAAACCAACTTAAATAAATTTAAAAAACATTAATTTTTTTTTGAATTTTTTAATAACTAAGTAAATTAAATATTGACCTGGACTTAACTTTTCTTATATAAAGAATATTTGTATCTCTAAACAAAAAGTATATTATTATATAAATTTAAATTTAAATTTATATAAAACAATAAAATTTTTATTAATCCTTTTAATAAATTTATATTTTTACAGTCATGTATGCTTTTTAATTTGAATATATAATATTTTAATATGACTTGATCCAATGAGTATTAATAAAAAATTAAAAAGAATAAATTTTAATTTTTTAATTTAATTTATTATTATATTGATTTTTTTATAATTTTTAAATATCATCTTTTGTTAGTTCAGTTTGTAATATAATTTTTTTTTTCATTTAAAATGCATAAAAAATGAAAAATAACATAACAAATATTAAAAATAGTGTAATAATTAATTTATATCTATAAGATTGCAATTTTTAATAATAATAAGATTTTTTTTAAAGATAATAAAAAATATATTAAAATATATGTAATAGTTAATTTGTGTCTATAAGATTGAAATGTGTAATAATAATTACTAAAACAAAATTAAATATAAAAATTATAAGAGACAATAATAGAAAATAAATATTAAATAAACTACAAGTTAATTGAATTAATTTATAGTTTATGAGTTACAAGCTCATAAAATAAGCTATTGTGATATTATTATAAAAAACTTTTGTGTGGGTCAAACTAACTTATAAGTTTGTCAAATAATCTAGCAACTAATTAATTAGTTTACTAAATATACTCCAAGTATGAGGAATGAATTGATAAAGATATGATAATTCTTTTAACAATAAAAAGAGAAATAACATAATTTTTATTATATTATTTAGAAAATGTTATTATAAAAATATAAACAAAGGTAGTCTATTAATATTTATGTTACTGAATATTGGTGGAGTCTACTTAATTGTAGTGAGAGTAGGTGGAGTTATAAAAAATAGTAAAAAACAATTAAATATATTGTTTTTATGATAATAAGACTTGGTGATGTTTATTTACATATAGTACACATTCTTGTTAGAATTGTTGGTATAAAAACTAAAGATGTTAATAGTAATGGAAATTTTATTATTTTCCACATGGAGTTAGGTACAATGTCCATTTTCACATCAGGTTTGTTTGAACAAAATTATCCGTAGACACTTTTAAAAGAGAAAAATATAAAAGAAAAAATAAAATTGATGTTAAAAATAAAAATGTGGAAAAACTACGTGAAATAAATTATACAAAACTAGCTTTCCATAAACTAATTTTAATTTATAGAGAAGTTAACAGTAGAAAGTTATTTATGTTTAACAAAATACTAATTTAATGCATTTTAAGTAAATTAAAGACTAAAATAAGCAATTTAAGATATGAAAGAGATGGACCTAATATTAAATAAATAAATCATCCGTTTAATAATTTATTTTTACGTGGGAGGTAATGAGGTGTAGGAACAATTGAGGAGGAGACTTACATGTACAACAAATCACAATTTATGTTTGCACTTATTTTTATCCCATTAGAACCACTTAACGTGGTTATTCCAAAGTTAACAAAAAGGACAAACTTAAATGCATTTTAAAAAAATGTCAGGATCAAATTAAATTTTTTAATAACCATGATAGAAAATTGAATATTAATTCTAAATGTATGAACCAAAAATGTAATTATACCTAAAAATTAACACAAAACATAAATCCCTATATTTTCTCTCTCTCAACTTTTCTACTATCTTATTTTAGTCAATTTCTATTTACTTTAAATATCCATTATTCTTTGTTTTTACATAGGATTTGGTTATCAATTTTAAAATGGTCAATTGATAAAAGTAATTCTCTCAATTGTTATGTTTGGATAACTTACTCTACGTCATCAAATTTTGGAGTGGTTCTCCTGCTTGAGCTAAAATTTCCATTTGAATAAATAATTTAAGGGAAGGGAAGTTAACTTTTCCTTTCATCAGTATCCTGTACTAGAAGATCTAGATGGGAAGAGGACGTGATTCCAAGTTAAAAAATTTCTCGCACGAATGTTATTTGATGAAATTGTTTGATTATATGTTATTAAATTTTGATAATTTGGTAGTTAAGTGTTTTTTTTTATGTTGGAAAGGTTCTTGAATATTATGTGATTGGATGGTATGAGTTGTATCTGAATAATGAAAATTGTTTGAAATTAATGTCATACATTTATGATAATATATGAGTTGTTGATTGATGGTACATTATTAAGTATGAAAAATCTATGCTTAATAGAGATCATATAACTTCACTAAGTAGTGAAAAGCTGGTAAGGGAATTCATACATGCTTGTAGTCACAAGATATTCAATGTTTGAACTCACCTTGATTCTTAATGTATTGTATTATACCGTAGTAGTTAGGACATAGAGAGGATGTGTGAAAATATGTGAGGTTGTTTGGATTGAAGGATGATTGAGTGAATTTGTGAGGATGATTTATTATAAGTTTACAAATTTGTCCTTGTTATTAAAAAATATTTGAATAATGAACTATGATTCTTTTTGTGTGTAGGTTTGAATTAATTAAATTTTCTTAATATATATTATTCATAATTACTTATATTTTATAATAAAAAATTAAAAAATATAATAGAAAATATTTGTGTGTTCAATTGAAATAAAATTATTAAATATATTAAAATTTTATGAAAATAATATTTATTATTATATTCATTTATTATTTTATATAACTATATATATTTTGTTAATATTATAATTTTTTATTTTATTATTTTCATTATTTATAATTGTATGTTGTTATTAATAGTATAATTAGATATTTTTGAAATTATAAATAAGTTTATGTAATATTTAATTTTGATATTGTAATAAAATGCATGCCCAAGAGTATTTTGGTAAAATACAACCATCCTACATAAATTCCCACCAATCTCTTCATTTTGTGAAGAATGAAAAAAACCACTCACTCTCTCCCCCACCCTCAAAATCCTTGAAACAAACACAAAAAAACACTCTTTCTCTCCTCCCCCATAGAAACAGACACACCCTAAGTAAGGATATGATGAGAAGCTGCTGAGATATCTTAATGTATTGTATTAAACTGTAGTAGTTAGGATATAACGTAAATAACATTTATCTTATGACGTTATTTATGACTTTTTTCTTTCTACAATAATGATTTTATACTAGAGATCTCTCATTCTCTCATTATAATAAAATGTTTAATTTTCAGTTTAATAAATTTCTCTCTCAAAAATAAATTATTTCAATCCTTCAATTAATAAATTTATTTCTCTAAATTAAATATTTTAATTCTTTTTTCTCACTATCATATTCAATTTAGTTTAAATACCTTCCTCTCCTTCTACTAACTCTCATGTTCCATTAGAACAACTTTCACTCATCCCAAATTTTCTCCAACCTATGTAACAGATTCCTCTTTCTCTCTAACCTCCAACTACAACTTCCCTCAACCTCACTCTTTGCAATTTCCTCAATATTTTGAGCAAAACTTGTTGCAAATTAAAGTCTTCCTTTTTTCTTATTTGAGATATTGTAGAAGACAAATTTTTCGTTTATTAATATGTTCCTTTTTCTTTCCAAGATTTTTAGCCTTTCTTCGAATAAGGTTTATAGTTTATTTTATTCTCCAAATAAGGTTTCTTCTCGCAAGAGTTTTTCCCTCCCTCTCATGGTACTCTTAAAGAAGTTCATAGATTTAAAAAATGCATTTCTTTTATTCTCCAAATTTTAGACTTCTCATAAATTTCTCAACTTCCATAGAAAATATGCATTGAGTGGGTGAATTCATGAACAAATTAGGAATGCAATTGTGATACTATATTCCTTTTCATCCCTCAAACAATTTTTTATAGGTTTTTGACGGTTCATATTTACTCACTACTAGTTTTTCATTTGTATATATGTGTTTTGGTTTCTCTCTTGCATCATTTTTTTTTATTATTGTTCTATTAAGAATCGAGAAACCAAAAGCCGATCACGTTATACGATAGCACGGTCCTTGGACCAAAACCAATATCATGGTAATTCACAGATCAAATAGATTAAACAATTTTTTACAGGTTTCTGACTTTTCATATTTATTCAATAATAGATTTTCATTTGTATATGTGTTTTGGTTTTCTGCTATGGCCTTTTACATCATTATTTATTTATTTATTTATTATTATTATTATTATTATTATATTAAGAATCGAGGAGTCGAAAGATCGATCACCTTATACGGTAGCATGGTCTTTCAGCCAAAACCAATATAACACTAATTCACTTATTGGTTGGATGTTTGCTTATGTGTTTTTCGTTGATGTTGGTAGAAGTCTTTGGTTTTTTGTTTTTAGGGAGAAAGTTTTGTTTTGTATAAGGGTTGGACCACCCCCTGAAGTGGTTCACATTTGTTTTTGTTGATAAAAAAACAGATTAAATAGATTAAGCTTGATTAGAAGAGATAAACCATGATTAAGGATCATTGGGTCTACGCTAATCTTTACCCAACACAAAATCCAATAGAAAATTATAAATAAGAGGGCACCCCATGGTAAAAAGTAATGATTCTTTCAATTATGAACTAGATAATCAAATATACACTTCAATTGACTTGAAGGTCAGGGTGTCTTTGCAGGTACCACACCCTCGTGGACATACCGAAAGAACAAGTGAAGGACTGAAAAGAGAGGAGATGAAAGAGATTTGATAAGGGACATTCGGTCTCAGAAAAATTGTAAGAACAATTATTATTATTATTATTATTATTATTATTTATCTCAGTTTGGGGTTATTTATACAATTCAAATGCTTTCATGTTAAAGGCTAATTAATGTATGAGTATATGTTATATGTTGTTGGTATTTTTTGTTTCTGTATTGTACTAACTTCATCTTTAAATTTTAGTGTAAATGTGTGTGATATTTTTGTAAAATCTGTTTATTTTGTTATGCTTGTGCAATTTATTTCTTTAGCAAAACTCTTTCTAAGGTACTTGGAGATTATTACATGACCTTTATTTCTTATGCAATATGTAACCAAATTGTTTTTTGGCATTACCATTCTTTCAAAACTACAGTTTCAGGTTTGTTTTAGCAGTAACACATTTCAACAAGACGTGAAATATTTTGATTTTGAAACTCTTCGAACCCAAATAGTGAGGAGCCAATAACAGAGCTGGGAGCTGTTTTTTCTTGTAATAAGCATTAAACTGTCACTTATTATCAATTTTACTCTTCCAATTTAACTTTACAAACATGCAGATTCTTTTCAGAATGGTGAACTTAAACTTATTAAAATAGATCATATCAGAGTAAATTACCATTCTGAAAAGAATAATGATATCTATAAATTGAAATTGGAAAAGTAAGATTGAAATTGAGTGACTGGTTAATGCTCAGTGCACGGTAGTAACAGCAGCCAACTCTGTTATTGTCTCTTCATTATTTTGGTTCGAACAGTTTCAACTTTAAAAAATTCTACTTCTTATTGTTGTTGTGTTTGCTAAAGAAAAACCAAAGATTGGTTACATATTGTAAAAAAGTCATATATATTATAGTGATTGAGATATAATGAGTTGATAATAAGTATAGAATAAAAATGCATGTAAGGTTATAAGTGAGATGCATATGAATTTCAAGAATAATATTATTTTTAAGCAGGGAAAGATTGATATGATTGAAGTGAAGTGTGGTGTAAAAGTGTGGTGGATTAAACATAAAAAAAAAGTTGCGAATTTTTCATATCTCAAATGGTTCCAATGTTCTATTTTTGTGTCTTAAATCTATGTAACTTATCTTATGCTTTATTGATATACTTGTTAATCATCTTAGTTAGGTTTAAGAGTGTTTTTTTTCCTTAATATCACTACAAGAAAATCATGAAATAGAAACCAATTTTTAGAAACCAAAATAATTAGTTGCAATAGTAACTAAATTAGAGATCATTTTAGAAACTTAAAAAAAATTGGTTTCTAAATAAGTTTCTATTATTGTTAAATAGTTTCTAAATTGGTATCTAATTAGC
The DNA here is from genome assembly GCF_051622355.1 of Phaseolus vulgaris. Classification (NCBI taxonomy): domain Eukaryota; kingdom Viridiplantae; phylum Streptophyta; class Magnoliopsida; order Fabales; family Fabaceae; genus Phaseolus; species Phaseolus vulgaris. The sequence goes on from NC_143507.1 coordinate 31,839,849, forward strand.
AACTAAAATTTTTGCTACCAAATTTGAAACTAAATAATTGGTAGTTAAAACATTGGTTGCTAATTAAATACCAATTTAAAAACTATTTAATAATAATAGAAACTAATTTAGAAACTATTTTTTTTTTAGTTTCTAAAATGATATCTAATTTAGTTACTATTGCAACTAACTATTTTGATATCTAAAAATTAATTCCAATTTCATGATTTTGCTATACACTGCACAAAAGTATGGGTTGTTTGTTCTATGTTGCAGCTTTCTTTTTAAAGGTTTATGCTTGCATTTGAGGCATTTCAATTCAGATTTGTCTGTCCTTCTATGGAGCTCATCTTTGTGTCCTTGGTGCTATTCTGGGAATATCTCTGTCATGGGTGGCTTTCACTGCAAAGAGACTTCATATTCAGTTTTGCTATGTTTTCTGGTTTTGCTATGTAGCATTAATCTTTGTAATAGCTCTTGGTTCCTTCTATATATTGGGGTTAAGGATTTATACCTTTAATCTCTCTTTTCTTTTTTTATATGGATTAACTCCTTAAATATTCTAATTATATATATATATATTATTTATTATTTATTTGCTAATTGTACAAGTTTCATATGTCAAATATTAATTTACAATATTTGTTGAATTAGGAATAGGAAATGAGTAAAATGTCCACCCAACCTTTCTTAAGTAGAACTTCGATTACAGAATCACACTGGGATTTCTCTGTTTATCCCATGTCTTAGTATGAACTGTAGAGTCTGAAATATAAAATTGTGTTATACAATTTTTCTATTTTGAATTGTGTAATTTAAAATAAATAAAAAATCATAAATTTTAATTTTTAGATTATATAATTAAGGATATCTCTAAATTTTATATTTCTAAATTAAAAAAAGTCTAATAATAAAAATATCAAAAAATAATTTAGTTATATTTTTAAAAGGGATGAGTCGCTCAACCACACATATATATAAGAAAACTAAAATTAAAGACGAGATAGTGCATGCAAATGAATAGTAAAGAAAAGAGACTAGTTAAATTAAAAATGAGGAAGCACGAAGACTTCAATAGTTCTCTAGATCTCATCTCCCTAGTAGGAACACTTCTCAAGTTCTCTTACATATTAGACAGTGAACGAAAATGGTTGTGTGCATGCTAAGGGGATGATTATTGATGGTGAGTATGTTATAATTGGATCTGCTAATATAAACCAAAGAGCTATGGATACTGAGATAGGTATGGGTGCTTATCAACCCCATTACACATGGTCAGGTTTGTATTTCTCCCGAAGCTTTAATTCTGGAAGCAAATTTTCTAGTTGTAAATCTTTCTATCCAGCCAAAGATGTCATGTGATATTTTATCTAAATTGATTATAAATCAAATATATCAAATTACTGGATGATTTCTAGGCATAGATAGACCTGAAAATCACCCTGATCTTCTACTCAAAGTGAACTATGTATCTCTAGTACCTTGTCTGTTTGGAGAAAATTGACTGATGCCATAATTGTGTGAACCTCTTAGTTTTATGTGCCTATATGGCATATGATATTATATTTATTACATTTGTTCTTGTAGATTTATGGTTACAGAATATCACTTTGGGGAGAGCATCTTGACACGATAGATGACACTTTTGAGGAACCAGAGTGTTGACTAAAATACCCTCCTCAATGCACACACCAACACTACTGGTGTACCTTGTCGCTATAGAAGAAGAGAGGCAGAACTCGTTGCGAAATAGAAAACTGATCATTCCATAAGGTATATGTGACGTTGCAAAAATTGTTTTATGGAAATTATGTTCTTTTAAAATCTCATTCTAAAATTTCCAAAAATCCCGTTTCAAAAATTTGAGTTGCAGAAAATTTTCATAGGCAATTTGAAAGTCATATTTGGAATGGTGTGTTTTACCTTATGGATATGAATATCTGAAAGACAAAGGTTGTTGATATGTGTTTTTGTGACAATGGATACAGTGGATCCATACATGGAAATTTTAGAAGAGATTGATATGTGGGATGGATTAGATGATGTTAATCTAGAGTAGTCAATAACTTATAACACATTAGATAATGAAAATAAGATACGTGAGTATAGTTGATGGAGATGTGCCTTCATGATTTTTGGGTTTTGTTGGTGAATGGCGGAAGCATCATGGATTGAAGAGGAAGCAAGGTCCTCCTAAGAGTGTTGGTGACCTTGAAGGTGCATGAGAGGTAGAGATTGAGAGTGGTGAGGCCAACTCTACTTGGAAAGGGAATATTTGTAAAGATTAAAAGCCTAACCTAGGAGGTTTTGGGCAAGAAGTGAAATTGACACAATTTGACAGCAATTCACTAAGTATATTAATCTTCCAAATACATGAGTCAAGCCCTCTTATTTATAGTGTTTAGAGGGTTGAAAATTCAAAAGAAAGTGGAGGGAAATTCAAATGAATTCCCTCCCAAAAGTGGAGCCTAAAATGAGCACACGGGTGGTATGTTCTAAAATTTAGCATGTGCCATGAATTCTAGAACTTACGCTTCAATTGGCTAGCTTGGACCAATTAAACTTAAGTTAGCATTTTAGGTATACAAAATTACAAAAGAAATATTCTATGCTACTTTTGACAAGAATTTAAAAACTATTCTACACTAGAGTTTATGGCATGTAAAATGCATCCTCTTGAACCCTCTTGACCATAACTCTAGTGGTTGCCTCAATTTGACATGTTGGTGATCTTTTAATGGATTGGTGTTGGGCCTCTTCCATCAATAGTGAGGCGTTTACTACAAATGAAGTAAGTGGTAAGGTAAATGTTAGACGTGTGAATTGTAGTTTACAAATGATTTATAATGTTGGTATATATTATTGTAGGTATTTCGCAATTGAGATGAACTGTTAGAATGGGCGAGAAGTGTTACCTATAGCTATGAATTTGCTATTGTTATATTAAGGTCAGATACATGGACGGGACAACGAGGAAGGATGACGTTCACATTATTAGGTTGTGTGAAAGGAGGTAAATAGAAATGGTATGAAAAAGACGTAGATATCAGTCGAAGTGGAACTAAAAAATGTGAGTGTCCATTCAAATTGCGAGGCAAATCGTCAAAGGTGGTCAAGGGTGGATGGTTGAATTAATTTGTTGTTCTCACAATCATGATTTGACAGAAACATTGGTAGGTCATCCGTATGCTGGAAAGTTACGTGTTGAGGAAAAAGGTTATGGATGGGGATATAAATAAGACTTTAGTGAAACCAAGAAATACTTTACTAACCATGAAAGAGAGAAATGAGAAAAATATGATGAGGATAAAGCAAGTTTATAATGCAATGAATATTCATCAAAGATCACAACGAGGTCACAAAATAGAAATGCAACAATTCATGTTACTAGAAAGGGACATGTATATACATTGGTATAGGTGTGAAGGGGTGTCAAATGTCATGCAAGATATATTTAGGACACACCTAGATTCGGTACAGCTAGTAAACTCCTTTAATATTGTCATATTGATGGATAGTACGTACAAAATAAAAAGTATAGGATGTCGTTACTTAAGGTTGTTGGGATTACATCAGCTGGTTTGACCTTTTTCGTTGCATTTTGTTTACTAGTAGTTGGAAAGGAAAATAATTTTGTGTGGACCCTTGACAGACTTAAAGGGTTGTTTTTTAAAGTTGATTCATACCTTAGGGTGGTGGTATGTGTTACAGATATTGTATTAATGAATGCAATTAGAATTGTGTTTCCTGAAGCTTATAATTTGTTATGTCGATTTCATATTAATAAAAATGTGAAAACAAATTGTAAAATGTCAGTGCATCCAAGAAAGGCATGGGATCAAGTAATGCAAGCTCGGGGATCTGTTGTGGATTGTGATATTGTTGAGGCCTTTGAAGATCGTGTCAATGCTTTTCAAGTTGTTTGTTCTCCATGGCCTATATTTGTTGACTATGTGATCGGTACATGGTTACGTCCATATAAAGAAAAATTTGTGAAGGCGTGGATAGATAAGGTCATGCACTTAAGAAACATAACAAGAAACAGGGTTGAGGCAGCACATTGGAACCTAAAGAGAATTGTTTAAAATTCCATTGAGGATTTATGTTTTTGTTAGGATTAGATCAACAAGATGATTATTTTACAACATAATACAATCAAAGCTTCATTCCAAAAGAGTCTGCATGTGGTTGGACATCGGTTTAAGGCTACAGCAATACCAAAAAATTTTAGGTTTTGCGTTTAAATATGCTTTGAACCTTATTGTCGAAGAGCTTGTTAAAGTTAAATTTGTGGAGTTTGATAAAATAGGTGTGGTGGATTTACTCTTACATGTACCAATGGTCTTTCGTGTGCGTGTCAATTGGTTTCATTTGGTGTAGGTAGTATACCACTTAAATCAGTACATGTCATATGGACTCGATTAAGCTTTGAAGATATTGCAACTCAATAATGATCATCTGAGTTGTCAATTGAGAAAGAGTTTGATGTGATCTCGAAGCGCTTTAAAGAGTTGGACGTTGCAGGTAAGGTTAACATTTTTTTTTTATCAGCAGGTAAGGTTAACATAAAAACTAAATTGCAAGAGATTGCCTTTTCAGATAAGACATCTATCTACACACCACATGATAAGGTCAAAACAAAAGGTGTTGTAAAGATGACTCGTCCTACCAAATTTATGAGATCAACTAAGCGAATCTCTTCTTATTTTGAACATGTGAACTTCATACACTCACAACATAATAATTGTTCAAGTAAAAAATGTAATGAAGGACAAATACCACAAATTCTACTAGCACAATCCATTCATTTGCTAGATTAGATTCTTGTAGGGTATCACCCATACATTCTTGATGTTGTCGATGTTAAGGTTGATAGTCATCGTGGATGTTGTGTTGTTCAAATGAAATGAATTTGTTAAAAGAACTAAGTGAATGGAGACAAGAATATGTTGAACTATTTGGTGGTGATGAACGATGTGAATATTTGAAGAAGTCACTTCTTGTTGATTGCATGTTAATGGTATCAACCATTGACACCCTTTCGTTTTCACTTTGCATTTGCTTTCTTGATTTAACTTCGTTAGTCGTTTGCACTTGCAGGCAGGAACAAATAAGTGGATGACAATTCTAGACATGGGATATGTATTGTTAATCGATATAATATGATTTTTGTCCAACAATGGGCAGATTCAACAAATTTGACACATCATCAAGAATGATAGTCGTCTCCCCAATAGGTATGTGTTTGTCTCTGCATGTCATCTCTCTACAAATGCACAAAGCAATCTTCGGTCTAAATTCTTATAACTTGCATGAGCCAGACCACCTAAGCTAGACATGTCTACTGTAGCCTTTATGTGTTCATGTGGTGCTTCTAACTTATTCACCTTTCTCCCATGAGAAACAACCTTCAACTCACCACGATCCTACAATAATTAACAAATACATACATAAGACACCCAATTAATATTCATTACTTACCGAACCATCTCATAATTGTCTGGCCACATGATCTTCATAATTAATCATTAATGACTTATCCACTAGCTCTCCTGGAAAACCTTCATCATCAATTTTCACTTCTTCTTGTTTAATAATGATGGCATTTCATGTGTTCTTCTTGAATCAAAGTAGTGAAAGTGATGCGGAAGCAATGGGTGAGTGAAACAAAGCCCTCCTAGGAGTTGTGTTGGCTTTGAAGGTGCATGATGAGTATGGGTTTGAGAGGTTTGGCCAGCTCAAGGGAGAAAGGTGAAGGGATTGAAGTTTAGCCTAGATTTCTAGGAGAAGTAAAGCTAGTGCACAAAATGGGCAGCATAACAATACTCAATTAAACTTGTCAAATACAAGGAGATAGCCTTCCTATTTATAAGGCTATGTGGACGTAAATGTTAAGCCACATTTCTAAAGAAAATAAAACCAAAAATAAATCTAAATTCTAAGGTGCAATGACCGGCCATACACAACCCTAGATTCTAGAAGGTTTCCATCAAAAATGCTTTCTACACTATCCTATCTACTAAGTACCCCCAATGGGCCTTTATGCAAACATATACAAAGCCTTCTCTCTTCCATCCGTGGCCTCATTTGCTTGTGTTTGAATATGTTTGGCCATTGATCTTGTAAGGGGTCCTAGACGGTCTAGCTCCATGGATAGCCTCCCTCCTTCACGTCCTAGACGCTCACCTTCACGTCCTAGACGCTCACTTTCACGTCCTAGACGCTCTCCGTGGTCTTGGTCTTGGTCTAGACGCTCTCCTTGGCTTGTGCCTTGGATTCCTTGGGTAGGTGTGCTTGGCCCTCCTCCATCATCCCCTCCCCCTTGGAAAGGATTTGTCCTCAAATCCAGCTCGTCACTGTCATTGGTACCTACAAATGGAGAAAGATCAATTACATTAAAAGTGTCATGTACTCCATATTCAAGAGGTAGGTCCAACTTATATGCATTGTTGTTGACTCGCTTGAGAACTTGGAAAGGTCCATCACCTCGGGGACTTAGTTTGGACTTCCTTTGATTTGGAAATCTATCTTTGCGAAGGTGAAGCCAAACTAAGTCTCCTTCCTCAAAAATTATTTCTCTCTTCCCTTTGTTGTTGTATTTTGTGTACTTCTCATTTTGTTGTTGTATTTGGATTTTAATCTTCTCATGCATTTTCTTGACAAAATCAGCTTTGATTACTCCTTCCTTATGCACAAAATCTTGTGGATTAGGAAGGGGTATTAAATCCATAGGCGTGAGAGGATTAAAACCATATACGACCTCAAAAGGAGAAGCATTAGTAGTTTTGTGAACTACTCTATTGTAAGCAAATTCAATGTGGGGAAGGTACTCATCCCAAGATTTGTGGCTTCCCTTCATGATAGCCCTAAGCATAGTTCCAAGAGATCTATTGACTACTTCGGTTTGACCATCCGTTTGAGGATGACAAGAAGTTGAAAATTGTAGTCTTGTTCCAAGTTTACCCCAAAGAGTTTTCCAAAAGTGGCTTATAAACTTGGGATCTCTATCGGACACTATACTTCTAGGGAGACCATGGAGTCTCACCACTTCTCTAAAGAAGAGTTTAGAAATATTTTGAGCATCATCTACTTTGTGGCATGGAATAAAGTGGGACATTTTGCTGAAACGGTCCACTACCACAAAAATAGAGTCATGGCCTCTTGCAGTCCTAGGAAGTCCTAAAATGAAATCCATGCTAATGTCTTCCCAAGGAGCATTTGCAATCGGCAAAGGGGTGTAGAGTCCATGCGGCATTGTTCTAGACTTTGCTTTTAAACATGAGATACATCTAGAACAATGTCGTTGGACATCTTTCCTCATGTGTGGCCAACAAAATTTTGCTTTTAAAAGATCTAGAGTCTTATCAACTCCAAAATGGCCCATGAGTCCCCCTTCATGTGATTCTTTGACAAGGAGTTTTCTATGTGTTCCTTGGGGAATGCAAAGTTTTCCTTCTTTAAAAAGATATCCCTCGGACACATAGTAACCTCCTTGTGCTCTATGTAGACATTGGGCATAGATGGATGAGAGTTCTTGATCTTCTTGGTAAAGCTCTCTTATGTGGTCAAATCCAAGAATTTGGGCACCTAGTTTTGAAAAGAGTGTGTGCCGTCTTGAAAGAGCATCGGCCACTATATTGGTGCTCCCTTTCTTGTATTTGATTACATAAGGAAATTGTTCAAGAAATTCCATCCATTTAGCATGTCTCTTGTTGAGCTTGTGTTGGCCCTTTAAATATTTTAAAGACTCGTGATCACTATGGATAACAAATTCTTTGGACACAAGGTAGTGTTCCCAAGTCTTTAGGGCTCGCACAAGAGCATAGAGCTCTTTGTCATAGGTGGGGTAGTTGAGGGTGGCACCATGGAGTTTTTCACTAAAATAAGCAATGGGGTGTCCACCTTGCAACAAAACCGCACCTATGCCTACCCCCGATGCATCACACTCTATCTCAAAAGTTTTGGAAAAATTTGGAAGAGATAGAATGGGTGCATTGGTGAGTTGAGCTTTGAGCCTTTGGAAGGCTTGCTCATGCTTTTCATTCCAACAAAATGCAACATCTTTTTTCACAAGTTCATTCAAAGGAGAAGCTAGACTAGAAAAATTAGGCACAAACCTTCTATAGAAGCTAGCTAACCCATGAAAACTTCTTACATCACTTACATTTTGTGGAGTTGGCCACTCGCGGATGGCTTTGATTTTCTCGGGATCTACATGCACCCCCTTTTTGTTTACTATAAAACCTAAGAAGACTACACTATCTACACAAAAGGTACACTTATCCCTATTGGCAAAAAGACTATTTTTCCTAAGAACTAGAAGAACTTCCCTAAGGTGACTTAGATGGTCTTCTAGGCTTTTACTATAGACTAAGATATCATCAAAGTAAACTACTACATATTTACCTATACAATCTCTCAAGGTGTGATTCATAAGCCTCATGAATGTGCTTGGAGCATTAGTAAGCCCAAAGGGCATCACCAACCACTCGTATAGTCCAAATTTGGTCTTAAAAGCGGTTTTCCACTCATCACCCTCCTTGATTCGAATTTGGTGATATCCACTTTTAAGATCAATCTTGGAAAATAGAGTTGACCCATGCAATTCATCAAGCATATCATCAAGCCTTGGGATTGGATGCCTATACTTGATGGTGATGTTGTTGATTGCTCTACAATCACAACACATACGCCATTTTCCATCTTTTTTTGGCACCAACAAGACAGGTACAGCACAAGGGCTTAGGCTCTTTTGAACCCAACCCTTCTCCAACAAGTCTTGAACTTGTGATTCTATCTCCTTTGTTTCCTCGGGGTTGGTTCTATAAGCAGGCCTATTTGGTAGGCTTGCCCCGGTATAAAGTCAATTTGATGTTCTATCCCCCTAAGAGGAGGAAGCCCAATGGGTCCTTCTTGGGAGAATAGATCTTCAAATTCACTCAAAAGGTTTTGCACTTGAGGAGGTAAAACCATGAGTTCACTACTTGTGGCAGTGCATGTAAGTGCTCCTTTACACAAGATAAGGCTTGGTTGTTCAACAAGAAGCAAGTTTTCAAAAACATTTTCAAGAGGTTTTTCTTGTTGACCAACCTTGTGGGAAGGAACACTCTTCTCCCACGCCTTTCTATCCCTAAGGATTTTCTCTTTTTCTAGCTCTTTTTTTTTTTTTTTTCCTCATCCCTCTTTTGTTTCATTTGTATTTGGTCTTTCACCACTTGAGAATGTGGTAAAGGACTAAGTACAAACTTCTTATATTTATGGGTGAAGGAAATCTCGTTAGTGAGACCATCATGCAAGGTTTTCTTGTCAAATTGCCATGGCCTCCCTAATAAGATATGGCAAGCTTCCATAGGCACTACATCACATAAAACTTTGTCTTTGTAGTTCCCTATGGAAAACTTGATTTCCACTTGCTTGTCTACATGTAGTTCCCCATTTTCATTAAGCCATTGAAGTTTGTAAGGTTTTGGGTGAGGAACTACTTGTAGCTTAAGCTTTTCAACCATCCTAGCACTACAACAATTACAACTAGATCCACTATCCACAATGAGAGAACATATATTTTCTAAAACATTGCATCTTGTGTGAAAGATGTTCTCCCTTTGTGTTTCCATGGATGTGCTAGGGTGATTGTTGAGGGTTCTCCTAATCATAAGCAATTCTCCCTCTAGTGGAGCTACCCTCTCATCCTCTCCCCCTTCCTCTTTCTCACTAGGCTCATCCTCGCCACTAGTGTACTCGTCTACACCTTTTAAAAACAAAGTCCTTTGGTTTGGACATTGTGCTTGCACATGCCCCCTACCTTAGCACTTAAAACACTTGACATCTCTAGCTCGGATGGGTGGGGTTGAGGTTTCTTTGGTGAAAGGCTTGGTAGGCTCTTTTGGTTTTTCCTTGGATGTACTACCCTCCCTTCTAAACTCTTTCTTGGGATAAAAGCTAGAATAGGGGCTCACCTTTTGACTTGAAGTTTTGCGTAAGTTTTGTTGCTCAACTTTAATGCAAAGTTGAACCAAATCATTCAAGTCTTGATAAGGTAAGAGCTCTACTCTATCTCTTATCTCAAGTGATAGGCCACTAAGGAACCTAGCTATGGTGGTTTCCTCTTCCTCTCTAATAGAGGCTCTCATCATATAGAGCTCCATCTTTTGTCTATACTCCTCTACGCTCATGTTTCTTTGTTGGAGTCTTTGGAGCTTGTCCATCAACTCCCTATGGTAGTAAGAGGGTATATGTCGACGTCTTAGGGCTCCCCTAAGGTCATTCCAATATGTAATGGAAGGCTCCCTATGAAGACGTCTATCTCTTTCGAGAGAGGTCCACCAATACATGGCATTCCCTTGGAAACTAAGGGTGGCTAAGGGTACTTTTCGTTCCTCACTTACCCTATGGCAAGCAAAAAGTTGCTCTACCTTCATCTCCCAATCTAGATATACTTCTACATTTTCCTTTCCATGAAAATGAGGTAGGTCTACTCTTGTTTCCCTTGGCACCTCTTGTTCCCTTTGCCTAGTTCTTCTACGGGGTGGTTGGTAATAATCATTGATTCTACGGCTTCCCTCCCCTAGAGACTCAATACTTTGAGATGCATGAGTAAGCGTTTTTTTGGATTTTTGAGATTTTTGGGATTTCTCTTCTTGAGCTTTAGCCAACTCATTGATTTTGTTCTCATTCTCCAATTGTCTAAAAGATATCAATTGTACCGCTTGGGATACTTCTTTTAAAAGAGTTTTCAAAGATTTTACTTCACTTTCTATAGACTTTGGAGAGTGAGGAGAAGAAGACATGGCTAAAACTTTGTGTATATAGGTGTGTTACTTGGAGAAAGTTTAGGAAAGTTAGAGAAGGGAGTTTTCCAGGTAAGGGAGGTGAGTCACAATGGACTACTTAAGTACCAAGCCTTTTCCTTGCCAAAAACTTTCCTCCAATGACTTCACACAAAATTTTCTCTTAGTAGAACACTTAGAACACAAGAAGTTGAGAAATCAAAAAGCAAGAAAACTATGTAAGCTAGATATGCAGCAAAACTGGTCGGTATAGCACAAAAATTAAACAATACTAAACATGCAAATCGTTTCTACCAAAACAAAAGAAATACAAGTTCAAACAAGCAACAAATTACTAAGCAAAAATTACTATGCTATTCGGCCCTAGGTGAGGCTTCTTGGACACTTTGAGCCCTTGAAGACACACTCACCGTCTAAAACGTAATTTAAAAGAGGTAATTAACAATAAACCAAGTTGTAAAGGAGATAAGAAAACCCCCTTTGTTGTTCCTCTTTTTGGTTAGTGCACTTTCTTTGTTGTCTTGATTGTTGATCTTCTAGGTGTTTGTAGTGTTTGTTTCAAGAAGCTTGTTTCGGCCTTAGCTTGACTCCTCCTTAGAAAGTTGGCTTTAATTCTCCAATTTCCAGCACCTATTCACAAGGGTTTAACCTTAAGCCAAGTCAATTTCCATGCACATAAGCACCAAGAGAGAATTAAATTCCAGCACCCAAAATGAGAGGTCAAGAAACAAAAGCAAGAAACAAATTTAATTGAAAGAAAACAGTACCACCAAAAGGATTTATAATATGACAACTTAGAAAGAGATTGAAGAAATTAAAGCAAACAATTAAAGGTACTCAATAAAAGTTGGCACACAAAAGGAATTCCTAAAGAAAAGCACTAGATTAGATGACCAAATAAAAAAAAACAGCACCACTGGGAAATGTTGTGGGCCAGAAAACGTGTTTGTTCCCCGATTTATGCTGAGCTGTAATTGTAAAATTTGTTTCTGAAATTTGGATGCAAGAAAATTCAGGATCTTATCTAAATTTTGGCTTTGGAATCACCTAAAACGCATGCACCATTTTCTTTTAATAATTTTTGCAAATTTGGTGTGCAGTTAGGCCAGCTGGAGCGCTCAAGATTTGCACTCTGATTTTGTAAGATTTATCATTTTTTTTCTGTTGCTTCTTTTGACCTCATTCTTTTTTTTTCTTTTCTATAACACCTTAAACTTGCATTTTCCAGAAATTCAGAATTTTCCTATGGGTGGAAAAATTTTGTTAAACAAAACAGCCCAGAACAGAGAGGTGATACAGGGGAAATCTGGAAAACTGGAAGAAAACAGCAAGATAACCAAAATTAACACAATGGAAATGTAAGAATGGAAATTGTGTAAGAACTAAGACACAATTATGAACTCAAACTAAAAATAAAAGGCACCAAAGGATCAAAATAACAGCAGATTAAAGCAATATAAAGAGACCCAAAAACAAGAAACAATCAAGCCAATAATAGGACTACTAAGAATTGATGACAATATGGATGAACATGACTTGACAAAACATGTATAGATTCAGAAAATTAAAGACTCAAAGCATAATATGAAGCAAAATAATGAAAGCAATAAAGACTCAAAGCCTAAAACAAAATAGCAACACAAAGGTGTATGGAATCCTATCACAAATTGCACAAGAACTTGTTCAAGATCAAATGAACAAGAGTGCTTCGGTTGGATCTTCCACAAAGCACACCAAGAACAAATTAAAATATAAAAACAGCAAGACAAGTAAGGAATTGAAATGACAAAGATGAAATAAAGAAGAACTGAAATTAAAAGACCAAGCTACTCATCTTGAAGAACCAAAAGCTCTGATACCAAATGATGGCATTTCATGTGTTCTTCTTGAATCAAAGTAGTGAAAGTGATGCGGAAGCAATGGGTGAGTGAAACAAAGCCCTCCTAGGAGTTGTGTTGGCTTTGAAGGTGCATGATGAGTATGGGTTTGAGAGGTTTGGCCAGCTCAAGGGAGAAAGGTGAAGGGATTGAAGTTTAGCCTAGATTTCTAGGAGAAGTAAAGCTAGTGCACAAAATGGGCAGCATAACAATACTCAATTAAACTTGTCAAATACAAGGAGATAGCCTTCCTATTTATAAGGCTATGTGGACGTAAATGTTAAGCCACATTTCTAAAGAAAATAAAACCAAAAATAAATCTAAATTCTAAGGTGCAATGACCGGCCATACACAACCCTAGATTCTAGAAGGTTTCCATCAAAAATGCTTTCTACACTATCCTATCTACTAAGTACCCCCAATGGGCCTTTATGCAAACATATACAAAGCCTTCTCTCTTCCATCCGTGGCCTCATTTGCTTGTGTTTGAATATGTTTGGCCATTGATCTTGTAAGGGGTCCTAGACGGTCTAGCTCCATGGATAGCCTCCCTCCTTCACGTCCTAGACGCTCACCTTCATGTCCTAGACGCTCACTTTCACGTCCTAGACGCTCTCCGTGGTCTTGGTCTTGGTCTAGACGCTCTCCTTGGCTTGTGCCTTGGCTTCCTTGGGTAGGTGTGCTTGGCCCTCCTCCATCAAATATTCTCTTCAAAATCCTCATTTACAACTGAAATACTAAGACCACCACATCTTCTCATAGTCGGGTCGCACATAGTCCATTTTAGAAGATGCTTTTCCTCTAATCCTCACCATGTTCTGAAATAAAATTCCATCAAATGAAAAAAAAAACTCACACACTAACTTCCAGACGTGCACATCCGAAACCATTGTCTTCCATCAGTGCCACCTCCGGATATGCACATCAGGATTACAAATAACACTTCCAGATATACATGTCCAGAAGTTAGTGACTTTACATAAACTTACCTTTTTTTCCATGGTCCATGCCTTCACCATGCTTTCTACGGTGCCCACTTCTTATCCTCCAATGATAGGTCCTCTCTACGCAACCACCCCTCTCCATCGTCGTGCAACGAGCTTAGAGGTGTTCAACACAGCTTAGAGGTGTTTGGTGTGTTCGGTGTGTAATGTAGTGGTGTTCAATGCGTAATACAGTGGTGTTGGGTGCGCAATGCAATTTTGTTGGGTGCGGGTCTTAAATGATATGGTACATGTCTTAAATGATATGTTACAAGAAGAATCACCCTTGTTATGAAATACATTACAGATCCTGAATGTCTCATAATTGGCCAATTGCATTCCAGAATTCACTTTTGTTTTATGCTTCTCATATATACATGAAGAAATTCTAACCAAACTCAAATTTTAGAACAAACAAAACAAGCATAGCCACTGGGAGTGGTGCCCCAATACTAAAAAGATAGATTTTTCTTCTTTTTATTAGCACACAAAGAAACACAGAAAAAAGCAATCAATAGAAAAAATGGGTAAGTTAAGGCGAAGCCACTTGAATTGCAAATCTCAAAAGACAAATCCCAAACGCAAATCACAATCACACTCACTATACCCCTCTTTGCAAGTTCATTAGAATCTCAACTACTTTCTTTCTCCCTTTCCCATATCCAAAATGCACTCCAATGTCAAACACAAAAACCCTTTAATTTTAGGGACTTGTCCACTGCACAAACGTGATGGAAAGAAAGCTGCAATACAGAAAGTGCCTAGTGTGGCACAATGAACGTCTAATGTGTTTGATTCATTCTTACTTGTGATTTCTTTTATTTTTGTTCCTCTGCGTTTTTTTCCTTGGTGCGATCGAAATTCCCTCTTGGAGTGTCTCAAGAGAACCCTATATCCTTTTTGTTCTATCTTTTCTAATGTTGGATGATCACTTAGCATTAGACGCTCTCTATGCCACGCTAGACGCTCACTATATTGCGCAAAACACTTTCTTTCCATCATGTTTGTGTCTACCCTATCAAAATCTCATCCACCAAGGGGCTACGAATGAAATTCACTCTACTTTGGATTCTGAAGTATAAATCTCTACTTCTGATTCTGGAAATATGCTTTAGATTGACCAATTCACAATATATTAAATCCATTTCACTATATTATAGATTGTGGAATACAAAATATATTAAATCCATTTCACTATATTATGTTCAAAAAGTCTCTTAATTACAAAAAAAAAAAAAGAGATACCACTGAACTATTTGCATAAGGATATTTTTTAAATTAAAAAAATAATGGATTGCAGAAAAAATTCCCAAATTTAATGCATATATACTAAAACTTAATGCATACTAAGGTCAAAAATTTTGTTTTCCTTGTTTGGCATGTTTATCACAGGGAAGGAAGAAAAAAAATGCAAGACTGATGTCTCTTTTCTCTTTTCAATTTAAGAATATAAAAAAAAGTGTCTTATTATATTTAATAGACTAAAATAACCTCACTTATATTCTCACTAAAAAATGTCATTTTTATTCTTGTATTTTCTTTTCTTTCGATTTCTATGAAAACAATTATAACTCTTTTTCAACGCAGCAATTAAAGTACCATCTCATTCTTCACTTTCCTTAAATTAAACAAACCATATGTTGGAGATCCCACATCGACTAGATATTAGAGCCTTTCATTGTATATAAGTGGGTGCAAACCTCAACCTTATGAGCCGGTTTTATGGGGTTGAGTTAGGCTTAAAGTCCACTCTTTCGTAATATGGTATCAGAGCCATTTCGAGCCTATCCTAGCGAGTGTTTGTGTTGGGCCTATCGTGCCACCAGCTATCGGGCCGCTATCGGACCACCCAAAATATATAGTCCCACGCACGAGTTGGCAGTCTCGGCGTGAGGGGGGTGTGTTGGAGATCCCACATCGACTAGAGATTAGAGCCTTTCATTGTATATAAGTGGGTGCAAACCTCAACCTTATGAGCCGATTTTATGGGGTTGAGTTAGGCCTAAAGTCTACTTCGTAATACCATAGAAGTCTTCCCATTCTTCACTTTCCTTAAATCAAACAAACCATAGAAGCCATCCCTGAAATAAAATTTTAGAAAGATTGATTAATAAAAGCAAGCTATGTGGCTCTTTTATGGGACTCATTTGTAGTTTCTTGCTTTTTCTAAAGATTCAATTGACAATTTCAGCATGTCACCTTTTAATCAAGGTTGCTTCTCCTGCACCATATCATTTAAGATATGCACCCAACAACATTATGTGAAAAATCTTTTGAACCCTTAATGAAATAAAAACTAGGTTATGAGATTTAACCAATGCATTGCTTACACACCTAACGTACACACCATTCAACTCATTCCCTAAGGCACGACGGTGTCGAAGAGGAGGGTTGCGGAGAGAGAAGTTGTCAAGTGTGCACTGGAGAAGGACTGGAGAAGGAGTGGAGAAGGCTTGGGATCTGATACGCAGTGCAGTGCAGAACTTCGTAAGTTTTTGCAAATTCACCGACTTCCGAATATATATATCCGGAAGTGTTTGTAAACTACGAACGTGTAAATCCAAAGTTGTCCTAGATGGTTGTGTGCGAAAGCGAAATCTGGAATTTCTTGCCTCTGAATTTGGATATCCATGAGTGTTCTGAATGTGAGAATGCAGAAGGCAATGGTTTTGAAGGTGGAAATCCATAAGTCAGTGTGTGTGCGTTTTTTTTTTTTCATTTCATGGCATTTTATGATTAGAAACATGGTGAGGACTAGAGGTGGAGGATCTTCTAATGTGGATTGTGTGACCAACTGCATCTGTAAGAAGAAAACGCGGTGTTCCCAGTACTTCAATTGCAAATGAGGAGTTTGAAGAAAATATTGAACAAGAATAAGTGGAAATTGATGATGAAGGTTAGGGCTAGTAGATAAGTCATTACTGATTAATTATGAAGATCATGTGGCTAGACAGTTATGGGATGGTTTGGTAAGCAGTGAACATTAATTGAGTAGACATGCATGACTTATGTGGTGGTTCATGCAAGTTATGAGAATTTAGACTGAGGATTGATTTGTGCATTTATAGAGAAGTGACATGCAGAGACAAACATATTTCATTTACCTATTGGGGAGATGACCATAATTTTTATGATGTGTCAAATTTGTTGCATTTGTCCATTATTGGTCAATTTTATACACATCGGACCTTAGATGTAGATAGGGCGAATGATTTGTTGGTAGAATCCATACATGTTGACTGAGGAGTTGCATCTGAAGAGACACGACATTGTCGTGGAGCTCATGTGAGCCTCAGTTGGGTGAGAGATGTGTAAGAGGACGCATGCTCAAGGAGGCAATGGACTGTAGTTGCCAAAACTTATTTACTTCACCTTGTTGATTGCACTATCTTCGCCGACAAGAGTGTTAACTTGTATTATATAAAGAATATTTATATCTCTAAACAAAAAGTATATTATTATATAATTTTAAATTTAAATTTATATAAAACAATAAAAATTTTATTAATCCTTTTAATAAATTTATATTTTTACAGTCATGTATGCTTTTTAATTTGAATATATAATATTTTAATATGACTTGATCCAATGAGTATTAATAAAAAATTAAAAAGAATAAATTTTAATTTTTTAATTTAATTTATTATTATATTGATTTTTTTTTATTTTTTATTATGTATAATTTTTAAATATCATCTTTTGTTAGTTCAGTTAGTAATATAAATATTTTTTTAATTTAAAATGCATAAAAAATTAAAAATAACCTAACAAATATTAAAAATAATGTGACAATTAATTTATATCTATAAGATTGAAATGTTTAATAATAATAAGATTTTTTTTAAAGATAATAAAAAATATATTAAAATATATGTAATAGTTAATTTGTGTCTATAAGATTGAAATGTGTAATAATAATTACTAAAACAAAATTAAATATAAAAATTATAAGAGACAATAATAGAAAAAAAAATATTAAATAAACTACAAGTTAATTGAATTAATTTTATAGTTTATGAGTTACAAGCTCATAAAATAAGCTATTATGATATCATTATAAAAAAAATTGTGTTGGTCAAACTAACTTATAAGTATAGTGTATATGATATATAAACAATTTAGGTTGAATTGTTAGCTTGAAGCAGTTGATAGATTAACATGTTTTCCAAATCCTACTTTCCTCTAACATATAGTGGTTGCTATTATCAGCTAAATTAGGCTCAATGTCTTATTAAATATATTTTTGGGTTTTCGGTTTAATGTCTTGTTATCAGTTAAATTAGGCTTCAGCATATCAGAATAAAACTGTTATACTGCTTGTGGTACTTCATCTCATGTGCGAATTAACTTAACTATCATGGTTTGTGTATTTATTGCGGGAGAAGATTCATCCGCTAGTTCTGTCTTGAAACTATATGTAAGTTGTATTCTGATTGCAAGTTACCATGCATTTGGTGTGATTTTTCATTCTTTCTGGGAATCAACTGATGCACAGTCATCATCTAAGACTAGACTTATATTAGTTGAAATGATTAAATAATGTATTAGTTTCACAGAGGTTTATACCATTTAACCAAATTTAAATAAGAAAAATGATTTGAAAGAGAACATGTTAAAAAGGATGTTGACATTCAAGACCTTGGTGAAATATCTGCAGAAGCTCAACAATATATTTTCAATTTGCAATCTCGTTTGTCTTCCATGAAAAAGGTACTTTGTAAAAAATAGGGATCGTCTTGTTGATATTTGAATTAAAAGAAATAACCATGGGAATCATGAAGTCTTGAATGGCCTGTGAAATATTATGCTTCATGGACACTGTTAACTCTTGATTTTCGCATATTTTATGGTATGCTTCATCCTTTGATTCATGTTCTGTTTTGTTTTTGTGCTTGATAATGATTGATTTGCATTCAAGATCCTTAATTGCATATAGGTCTGCAATACATTGTTAATTCTTGATTGTCGCATATTTTATGGTATGCTTCATCCTTTGATTCATGTTCTCTTTTGTTTTTGTGCTTGATAATGATTGATTTGCATTCAAGATCCTTAATTGCATATAGGTCTGCAATACATTGTTAATTCTTGATTGTCGCATATTTTATGGTATGCTTCATCCTTTGATTCATGTTCTCTTTTGTTTTTGTGTTTGATAATGATTGATTTGCATTCAAGATCCTTAATTGCATATAGGTCTGCAATACATTTAGCTTGTTTTTCTCATTTGGATTTCTTTTTGTTTTGCGGGACACTTTTAAAGGAGTTACATGAAGTAAAGAGGAAAAGTGTTGCTCTTCAAATGCAACAGTTTGTCAGAGAGGAAAAAAATGATTTATTGGATTACTTGAGATCTCTTCAACCTGAACAGGTTTTTCCCTTTTCTGGAATTTCCGATTTTCCTTGCATTTGGACCTATTCTCCTTTGGTGCTTTTTGCTCTGTTACATCTGTGGCTCATTCTCTTAACCATGAATAGGATTTTTTCTGATATAATTTTTCTGATAGATGCAATGATACAGGGCATAACATAAATAAATAACTAAGCATTTGTGTTCTGTTCTACACAATACTTTTTTGCTTGTGTGTAGTGCAATTTTGTACGATTTTGGTGAATATTTTATATGTATAATAAGAAATGATTCTTTGTCTCTGTCCCTAGAGCTTTCCCTATGCCACATCTACAGAATAAAACTTAGTGTGAACTATACTGACTAGATGAGTATTTTAACCTTAAAAGTTCCAAGATTACACATCTAGATGGGGAGAGCAGGACTGTGCTTTGCTTCAATTGCTCCTTTACTCTGGAGAAAATTAATCAGTAGGTTTTTATCTAAATAGTAAAGAGATTGAATTGAAACCTGCTTATTCTAAACAGCTAATCAAAACTTCTATTCTTATAATGAAACATAGTGTGGTTTTGATTATTTTTCGCAACATGAAAGGTTATGGTCACTGAGCTTTTAATACTGGAAAATGAATGCACGGTTCTCTATCCTGCTTCTGCAAAGGCTAGCCATGAGATTGGGACATTAGATATCTTATTGCTTTGTTAAAAAGATAATATTTAGAAGTTTAATACTCTGGTCATCTTGTTGTCTTTTTGTTTTCCTATTCTTCTACACTTTTAAAGAATTAAAGCTAACCAACTCATAGGAGTCAATAAACTTGATGAGTTAAGTAGAAATATTTTTTTTTTCTCAAAAACTGGACTCAGTTTTCTTAAGTAACACAAGATAAGCCTATCCAAGTAGGCTCACACATTTGTCTGTATCATGTTCGGCTATGGAGAGATGTAAGCTATCATAAAGGTGTATATTTGAACAAAATTTTCCATAAAAAAAATAAGTTAAATGAATTTCGTTATAAGTTAAAAATTAACTTATACAAAAATTAAAAAACAATAATTTAAAGAAGTTATATTAGAGAATTATTTTTTACGCATGAGTTAATTTCAAATATTGAAACATAGATTTTGAAATATTAAATTAACGTCTCACCAAATTGATTGATTGGGTCGAATACGTAGCAATGATGGGCCTACAGGACAACTTACAGATTGTTTTGTTTGGATTGTCTTTATTTACTACAAATGTGAAGTTCTTGCATGATTTATTGGTGGTAAAGTCAAATTTCAAGTTAAAATAAAATTTCAAAACTGTAGCTATAGTTTTGCTAAACTGAAGGTGAGATCATGAAGATGTGGTGTAGTGTGATGTCACAGTTGTACTCTTGCGTCTTCACTTGAAAAAAAAGGTATCATGTGCCAGTAGGGCAAATTAATACTTGACTATTATCATGCTCTTTACAGAAAAAATCAGTAAATCAATTGAATCTTATCGATGAATTTTTCTTGCAGGAGGTCTTTCAATTAATAGTATCATCATTTGAAAATTCCAAAAAATTCATATCCCTACTCTTTTAATACAAGCTATCAATATAGTGTGTAAGGCGGTTATTGTATTTTATGCATTAATCTGAATCATTTTGTGAATCAGGACTTCTTTGGAAAACCAACATTCTGAGTAGAAAATTCCAATACTTCTAGGCACCTGGCTGAATTTTGGGTTGGTGATTTCGTTTTCTTGTGTGTTCAATTTGAATTAAAAAGAAGTTGGACTATGAATCCCTTTTTTCTTATTATGAATAATCTATATGTTTTTTTTTCTGCTTTGATTGCTGAAGTAATATAATGATAACATCTATCTTTGATGTGTCTAATGGACATTTTTCAGCTTCACAATCATCTAGTTGCTTCCCAGCTTCACAACCATCACTCCAAGTAAGTTTGTTTTAGTTAACTTTTTTTTACTTCAGTTTAATATATAATATTCATTAACTTAAAATTATTTATTTCAGGCATCAGATTATGGAAGTGGTGCTCCATCACCTAATCAAGTAATAGGATCAAGTGCCGGAAGCAAAACTAATTAGGGATGTGTTTTTTAATTTTAAACTTGATTAGGGATATAAGAACTTTTGAACAATTATGTGTTGTAATTTTGAACTTGATTAGGGATGTATGAACTTTTTATGTGTTTTAATTTTCAATTACATATAAACTTTTGAACATTACTATGTGTGCTTTAATTTTCAATGAAATGAGTGGATGATTATAACTTTATACATTATTTTATTTTATTATGAAAAAGTGGTGGTTAAATTTTATAATTATATAAAACAGATTATAAAAAAGTGGTGGGTAAATTTTATAATTGTATAAAACAGATTATAAAAAAGTGGTTAAATTTTATTTATTCAGTATTAAAATTACGTCAGTTAAAAATGCCACTACTTACGTATATTATGGTGTCAGATTTTTTTTCAAAGATTGTAAATTGCGACAATTATAACTGACACTATTTACATATAAAAACCATCACTATTTACACTATGTTTAAAGTGGCGGGTGTTGCGGAGGGTAACATAAAACCGCCACAATAAACTTTGTGGCGGCTAGATCTATGACGGTTTGGGGAACCGCCACAAGTGTATATTGTGGCGGTTATAAACGCCACTTTATACGAAAAAAACCGCCATAATATACACTTTTTTTTGTAGTGTTATAAGTTTGTCAAATAAACTAGCAATTAATTTATTAGTTTACTAAATATACTCCAAGTATGAGGAATGAATTGATAAAGATATGATAATTCTTTTAACAATAAAAAGAGAAATAACATAATTTTTATTATATTATTTAGAAAATGTTATTATAAAAATATAAACAAAGGTAGTCTATTAATATTTATGTTACTGAATATTGAATATTGGTGGAGTCTACTTAATTGTAATGAGAATAGGTGGAGTTATAAAAAATAGTAAAAAACAATTAAATATATTGTTTTTATGATAATAAGACTTTGTGATGTTTATTTACATATAGTACACATTCTTGTTAGAATTGTTGGTATAAAAACTAAAGATGTTAATAGTAATGGAAATTTTATTATTTTCCACATGGAGTTAACAATGTCCATTTTCACATCAGGTTTGTTTGAATAAACTTATCCTTAAACACTTTTAAAAGAGAAAAATATAAAAGAAAAAATAAAATTGATGTTAAAAATAAAAATGTGGAAAAACTACGTGAAATAAATTATACAAAACTAGCTTTCCATAAACTAATTTTAATTTATAGAGAAGTTAACAATAGAAAGTTATTTATGTTTAACACAAAATACTAATTTAACGCAGTTTAAGTAAATTAAAGACTAAAATAAGTAATTTAAGATATGAAAGAGATGAACCTAACATTAAATTAATAAATCATCCGTTTAATAATTTATTTTGAAGTGGGCAGACAATGGGGTGTAGGAACAATTGAGGAGGATACTTACATCTACAACAAATCATAATTTATGTTTGCACTTATCTCTATCACATTAGAATTTAGAACCACTTAACGTGATTAGTCCAAAGTATTTAAAAAAATGCCAGGATCAAATTAAATTTTTTAATAACCATGATAGAAAATTGAATATTGATTCTAAATGTATGAATCAAAAATGTAATTATACCTAAAAAGTAACACAAAACATAAATCCCTATATTTTCTCTCTCTCAACTTTTCTACTATCTTATTTTAGTCAATTTCTATTTACTTTAAATATCCATTATTCTTTGTTTTTACATAGGATTTGGTCATCAATCTTAAAATGGTCAATTGATAAAAGTAATTCTCTCAATTGTTATGTTTGGATAAATTACTCTATGATGGCAAATTTCATGAAGGTCTTCTTGAATCATGTAAGATATGGTGCGGAAGCTATGGATGTGTGTGTGCAAGATCCTCCTAAGAGTGGTGTTGATCTTGAAGGTGCATAATGTGTATGAATATTGGGAGGTTCGGCCAGCCCAAGGAAAGGTGAAGGATGTGAAGTTTAGAGCCTAGAGTTCTAGGGAGAAGCAAAGCTTGACACAAAATGGCAGCATAACTTTACTCACAATAAACTTGCAAATACAAGGTGTAGGCCTTCCTATTTATAAGCTACATGGCCGTGGAAACTAAGCTAATAGCTAATGAAATGAAAGCCAAATGAAATGCAAATCACCAAGCACATGGCACATGTGCTCATGACCGGCCAAAACCAAGAGTTTCTAGAAAGTTCACTCAAATATGCTTTCTACACTACTCTAATTACTAAGCACCCCTAATGGGCCTCCACGTAACATGTACAAGGCTTTCTCTCTTCCATCCGTGGCTTCATTTAATTGGGCATGAATGTGCTTAGCCATTGATCTTGTAATTGGGCCTAGACGGTCTAGGTCTCCCCCTAGACGCTCCATGTGTAGCCTCCCCTCTTCACGTCCTAGACGCTCCTTCCTTGGGTCTAGACGCTCATCATGGTCTAGCTTTGGGTCTTGGCTCTCATGGTGGAATGTGCTTGGCCCTCCTCCATCATCCCCTCCCCCTTGGAAAGGATTTGTCCTCAAATCCAGCTCGTCATCGTCATTGGTACCTACAAATGGAGAAAGATCAATTACATTAAAAGTGTCATGAACTCCATATTCAAGAGGTAGGTCCAATTTATATGCATTGTTATTGACTCGCTTGAGGACTTGAAAGGGTCCATCACCTCGGGGACTTAGTTTGGACTTCCTTTGAGTTGGAAATCTATCTTTGCGAAGGTGAAGCCAAACTAAGTCTCCTTTCTCAAAAATTATTTCTTTCTTCCCTTTATTGTTGTATTTTGTGTACTTCTCATTTTGTTGTTGTATTTGGAGTTTAATCTTCTCATGCATTTTTTTTACAAAGTCGGCCTTGATTACTCCTTCCTTATGCACAAAATCTTGTGGATTAGGAAGAGGTATCAAATCCATGGGTGTGAGAGGATTAAAACCATATACTACTTCAAAAGGAGAAGCATTAGTAGTTTTGTGAACTACTCTATTGTAAGCAAATTCAATGTGGGGAAGATACTCATCCCAAGATTTATGGTTGTCCTTCATGATAGCCCTAAGCATAGTCCCAAGAGATCTATTGACTACTTCGGTTTGACCATCCGTTTGAGGATGACAAAAAGTTGAAAATTGTAGTCGTGTTCCAAGTTTGCCCCAAAGAGTTTTCCAAAAGTGGCTGATAAACTTGGGATCTCTATCGGATACTATACTCCTAGGGAGACCATGAAGTCTCACCACTTCTCTAAAGAAGAGCCTAGAAATATTTTGAGCATCATCTACCTTGTGGCATGGAATAAAATGGGACATTTTGCTAAAACGTTCCACTACCACAAAGATAGAGTCATGGCCTCTTGCAGTCCTAGGAAGTCCTAAAATGAAATCCATGCTAATGTCTTCCCAAGGAGCATTTGCAATCGGCAAAGCGGTGTAGAGTCCATGAGGCATTGCTCTAGACTTTGCTTTTAAACATGAGATGCATCTAGAACAATGTCTTTGGACATCTTTCCTCATGTGTGGCCAACAAAATTTTGCTTTTAAAAGATCTAGAGTCTTATCAACTCCAAAATGGCCCATGAGTCCCCCCTCATGTGAT